>NC_056747.1:1105998365-1106050865 GCF_019279795.1 Protopterus annectens
CCCCTCAGCCAAAAACACACACTTGCCAATTGCCGGATTCAAACCCCTACCAGACTATGTTATGACACTTGTGATGGATGCATTAGCAGAGCACGCTATTTGCATTATTGGGAGATTTTCCTTCCCCTGCTATACTTATAGAGTGCTGACATCATCAGTGTTTAGAAAGGGGAATGAGCATCCTGTAGTCTGTTCACCTAGTTGCCAAAAGGGACGTTTTCCTTACACACACTAACCCCCCTCAGACAGACACACACGCCATTCGCAGGCTTCAAACCCCTACCTAATTATGCTATTACACTTGAGACGGACGCATTAGCAGAGCGCGCTATTTACATTACTGGGAGGTTTTTTTTCTCCTGCTGTACTTATAGGGTGCTGACATCATCGGTGTTTAGAAAGGGAATGTGCATCCTGTAGTGTGTTTTCCTAGTTGCCAAAAGGGACATTTCCTTCACACACACTAACCCCCCTCAGACAGACACACACACTTGCCATTCGCAGGATTCAAACCCCCACCTAACTATGTTATGACACTTAAGACAAACACATTAGCAGAGCGCGCTATTTGCATTACTGGAAGTTTTCCCTTCTCCTGCTATACTTATAGAGTGCTGACATCATCAGTGTTTAGAAAGGGGAATGAGCATCCTGTAGTCTGTTCACCTAGTTGCCAAAAGCGACATTGTCCTCACACACACTAACCCCCCTCAGCCAAAAACACACACTTGCCATATGCAGGATTCAAACCCCTATCTGACTATGTTATGACACTTGAGACATACGCATTAGCAGAGCGTGCTATTCACATTAGTGGGAGGTTTCTTTTCTCCTGCTGTACTTATAGGGTGCTGACATCATCGGTGTTTAGAAAGGGAATGCGCATCCTGTAGTGTGTTTTCCTAGTTGCCAAAAGGGACATTTCCCTCACAGACACTATCCCCCCTCAGACAAACACACACACTTGCCATTCGCAGGATTCAAATCCCTACCAAACTATGTTATGACACTTGAGACGGACGCATTAACGGACCGCGCTATTCGCATTACTGGGAGGTTTTGTTTCTCCTGCTGTACTTATAGGGTGCTGACATCATTGGTGTTTAGAAAGGGAATGTGCATCCTGTAGTGTGTTTTCCTAGTTGCCAAAAGGGACATTTTCCTCACACACGCTAACCCCCCTCAGACAAACACACACACACACTTGCCATTCGCAGGATTCAAACCCTTATCTAACTATGTTATGACACCTGTGACGGATGCATTAGCAGAGCACGCTATTCGCATTACTGGGAGGTTTCTTTTCTCCTGCTGTACTTATAGGGTGCTGACATCATCGGTGTTTAGAAAGGGAATGTGCTTCCTGTAGTGTGTTTTCCTAGCTCCCAGGAGGGACATTTCTCTCCCACAGAGTTACACACACACCAACCCCACTCACACACAGAGAATTTGCAGGATTCAAACCCCTACCTAACTATATTATGACACTTGAGACAGACGCATTAGCGGAGCATGCTATTCGCATTACTGGGAAGTTTCTTTTCTCCTGTTGTACTTGTAGGGTGCTGACATCATCTGTGTTTAGAAAGGGGAATGTGCATCCTGTGGGGAGGCAGACACCAAGCACACTATGGCTAAGCTGTCATTCCCTAGGGCAAACAGCCTAGTGTTGACCTCTACACCCATATGTTTAATTGTCAAATGCACATTATTTGTTGCTGATAGACTGTTTGCACATCTTTATTGCCATAGCATTCCCTGTTGGTATGAACAACTTCTGCATCTGTGGAAAATGTTTGCATATGGGAGGGATCCACTATATCACGTATGTCTCTGTAGTCATTTAACTGTGTGCACTGGGCAGACTGCTGTAATGTGGTTGGTTCCTGGAATAACACATAAAAATACCAGATATGTGTGTCCAACTGCTAAACCGAGATTTGGCCTAAGTGTGTGAGCATGCCCAGTTCAGCCTTTCCATGGCATGTTGTCTGACATATGTCTCATTTATCAAAGTGTGTGAGCATGCCCAGTGTGAGCATTCCATATGTTGGACTCTGCAGCCCACCACATTTGTGGATGAGTGTGAACTTCAACAAATATCATCCGTTTATGGTTGTGTGTTGTGTGTCATGTTGTGTAGTTACTGTACAACTGCTTTGTGTGTGAACACAACAGGATTATACTGTGCCTGCAGTGTTTGCATGGGATACTTTGCATACAGTTGTCAACATCCTTTCACACTGACCTAACACTGTAGTACTGTATAGTGTACTGGTAGTACTTTGACTGTGGTGGACAGTATCCTGGGCTTTACTGCTATCACTGCTTTACATTTCGATAGTGGGCACAACAGCCTGGTTAGGGGCCAGTTGTGTACATCTGACCATGTTGCATTCTGTTCAGATATGAACTACTTAAACCAGGCTTGTCCAACATTGGTAGTGTATTCCACAACATAGGTGTACATTTGCAAACACTAGCGATGTGCCCTAGTCCATGTCTAATGCTAGTTGGAGATTGTGTTTGTCCTTCAACACACATTGTAAGTGGAGTTTGCCATGACATATGTCATGGTTAGTATACTGTGCCTCTGTCTACCTGTGACATGACAGTGATACCCAGGATAAATCTACCATCTCCCATCCACTCATCAGGATTCCTATTGAGGAAGATTGATAAGTGACTCTATGGGTAGCCTGTGCTGGGGTTCACTCATGGGTGGGGGTGGCTTCTGTGTTATGGATCACGCAGTACAGCTTGTCCTATGTAAGTCAGTGCTGGGGTTCAGGTCTCTCATGTGCATAGCTCAGTGCCATTCAGATTGTACAAGGTGCAGCATGTTTATTGATGCCAGCAACACAGGCAACACATGGCATCTGTGCAAGCTCTTTGATACTCCTGATGAGGTACTGTTGGGGACTTTATGGTTGATGGAGGTGTCTGCTGAGGTACATCCCACAGGGGCTATTGTAGTCAATTGTACCGCTGATGAAGGATGACTGCAGAGCCACAATGACCTCCCCTTATCTAGATCTGACAGCCTTCATGATTAGGTGGGTATATGGTATGTTTCTGTAAACACTACAGCACATGTTTGTCCTATGCAGGATATCTATCACCTTGTGTCCCCAGGTCTCTCATTACATGTTAACTACATAATGGGTTAACAGCTATGTGGTAATTGGTGGGCACTTACTGTATATCCACGGGGGTTGACTATACACGTTTCTGCAATTAGCTTGCTGACATGGCAATGGCACCAGTTGTCTGTTTCTATGTGGCCCTTTTGTGGGATGCTTGTGTCAGCTGGTGGATCATATGTGGTGAGCAGTTTGTAGTCCTCTGCAAACATGTTCAGACACAGTCCTTCCATGTTTGCCTGTACCTATGGGACATATATACCAGACGAGGGAGATCCCAGGACAAAGCCTTGTGGGATGCCAGTTATATCTGGTTTGTAGTCTGACATGGCTGCAGCATGTCTGACCATGTCTGTTCTGTCCTTGGTCTGGTTTGCAACCCCTCTACTGACATGTGGGTTTATATTTAAGCTGGTGAGCCTATCTATAATGAACACGTAGGGTATTGTATAGAAGCCTTTGCAAGGTCCAGCTACACTGTGTGGACCACATTGCCCTCATCAATGACCTTGATGACTGTTTCAATTGAGTCAAACATGTTTAGGGGCAGGATCTGCACTTGAGAAAGCCACACTGGGTTGGGTCCAGTGTCAGTAGGTCCCTAATATCTTTATGTCTGTGGTACATGCTGATCCTTTCCATAGCTGTGCAAACCGAGCTTCTCAGGATTCTGGGGTAGTAGTTTTCAGTATCCATTCAGGCAACACCTTTGTTGAGAAGGACCACTGTTGTTGTACACTGCTCTTTGGGTACATATTCTGTGGTAAGGCTGACATTGAGCAGTAGTGTGGTTTGGCATTCCATTCATCTTGGAGTCCATGTTGCACTAAGCCCAGGACACCATCTCATACCATTGCTGCTGTGTGTTTTGCTTTGTAGATGTTGGCTGTTACCTCAGCATCTGCAATGTCAGGGGCCAGCAGTCTGCTGGGATAGATATTCTGCATTCGGGTTTGCACTGCACCTGTCAGGATGTATGTTGGCAATATGTGTGTGTGTTTGTGATATTTGTGTGATTCAGGGCATATCTGTGAATTCCCAACATGGTTCCTACCATCAGTTGTGAAAGCCTTGGAATTATCCTTAGTGTCCTGTACAATTTGTATCTTCATAGGTTCATAGGTTCATACTAGGCTATCCACCCTAGGGCATTTGTTAGCCTAGCCAGAGTGTGTGTGGCTTTTGCCACCCCTTGCTATGTGAATATTATGGCCATTTATGATTTGCTTTGCTGTGCCTCTGTCTGGACATGACACAGTGAAGACCCCAGTGTAACTCTACAATCATCCATCCACTTGGCAAGATTCCTGTTGAAGAGTGTCAGTGAGGGGCTCTGCCTAACATGGAGTGGGATTCTGGTCCAGGGTGTGGGGAGCCTCTGGATTATGTATCTGTCCCACCAGCACATCCTATTTCATTATTTGTTGAGGTTGACATCTCTCACTCTCACAGCTCCGATGGATTTGAGTTTTCTGGGGTGGAGCATGTCCATTACTCCTGTGTTGGGCATGGCCTCCTACAACAGGCATGCAATGCCTCTGTGTAGGCAGTATGTGACTGCATTCAGCTGGGGTGTCTACAGCCAGGCAGCATATGACATATATTTGAGACCCTTTATCCTCTTGGTGAGGTACCTTTGAGGTCTTTCTAACTGCTGCTGGTGTCAGGTAAGGTACATCCCATATGAGGCATTGTACTAGATTATGGGTGTGATTAGAGAAAAGTATAGGGGCACAATGACCTCTGTTGACGTAGATGTGAATCCTTTCCTGATACGGTGTCAATTGTAGACAGTCTTCCTAGCCACATTGGCAATGTGGGTGTCACATAACAGGTTACTGTCCACTTGTGTCCCTAGGTCCCTGGTTACTCCTTCCATACATAATGGTTTACCACCTATGTGGTAATTTGTGGTACCTTGTTTGGTATTTGGTGGGACATTCATACTGTCCAGTGTCTTCAGGACGGCTGGGTGGGGTTATTGTGTGTGATAGTGCAGTCTGTAGCATGCTACAGACTGCACAGCAGTCTTGCCTACAGTTAGTTGCACATGGGTGAACTCCAATGCCTTGTGCATTGTCAGTTACCTGGACATATGGGTGTCTGTGCTGACTATGGATACTCACCCTCCTTTTATGTTTTGTTCCAGGTTTTGGGGCCATGACACATGATACGTGGTATAACCTGGTAGTGCTGGTGTGCTGTCAGGAGGCTTACAGCAGGTTTCTGTCACTGCACAGACATCAATGTTCTCCATACTGGGGATGGCCTCGGGAGCATGCATATTGGGGTGTACACATCTGGCATTGGTCAGCATTTCCCTTATGTTTCTTCCCACTTATGTTTTCTAGGGTGGTGGGTCAGTCTTTTCAGCCTTGCCTACAAAAGGCTCTATGGAGGTGGCAAAGGCCTTATCCAATATTCAGACGCCCAGGGGTAACAGGTGCAGGCCATCCCAAGGACAGCTGCGTGGCTTGTCAAGCATGACATCCCAAGCAGACAGACATTGGATCCCCTTGGAATGACACCAGTAAGTGTGCCACTTGCTATGACTGCTCATTCCGTGTTTGTACTGTGGCATTATTCTTGGTAAGGGTAGGATGCTGCAAACGGTGAGTGTCATACCGGCCTGGACTACATAATCAGATAGCTCATCTATGTCTCTTTTCATGTAGTCTAGGGCGGTACATCTCAGGTCATTCACACCAGCATGGACTATGACTGCATCATATTTCTACTTGCTTTGGAGTGACCTACATACTTCTGTTATGTGGCATATTGTGGCAGCCTACAGGCAGCTTACTGTACCCTTTCCCTTGTTCAGTCTGGTGTGTGGGACAGCAGTGTGTCTGACTATGGAGTCACCTATTACAACTGTATCAGGCATGTTGTTTCTCCTTCTGGCCTGTGACTGTTTGGCACACCAGCTTTGTGTACTATGTGTTGCATGTGCTATGTTTGGAGGTTGTTT
Source organism: Protopterus annectens (assembly GCF_019279795.1). NCBI lineage: Eukaryota > Metazoa > Chordata > Ceratodontiformes > Protopteridae > Protopterus > Protopterus annectens. The sequence continues at coordinate 1,106,004,480 of NC_056747.1, forward strand.
GATTGGGTGTCTGCTTTAGAGGCCTCTGTTGGTGTGCTATGTTTGTAATTTGTGCCTCCGGGAATGTTTTTCTGTGTTTATGTGTTTGGTTTGCAGTTGTGATAGGTCTATGTGGGACTGTGTTTGTGGTGTGTGTGGTTACCTTCTCCTCCTGACTTGTTTTGGAGTACTGAGTTGAGGGAGCTCAGCCTCCAGTTTGGATAGATGGTTGCATCTCTCACATATATTTGCATTTCTTGGGTGGAGTTGGGGGTTGTCTGTGTACTTGGGGCAGGTGTAACATTGCCTCAGGATTCACAGATTCCACTTGTTGTGGCTGGCCTTAGTGGATTGTATGTGTGGACAGATTTTATTGCCATACTACTGATCAGTGATTACTTCATTGTTTATGTTTGCTCTATCATGTAGTAGCTTCCTCATTCTCTTGCATGTTTTGGTTATGGCTGGTGTCCACCATGCCAGATTTCTGCATGTATGGCATTGTGTCTTGTTTTAATTTAGGACTGCATAATCCAAGCATTCCTGGCAGTGTTCATGGAATGGCTGTATTACAGGTTCTGAGGTGTGGCCCATATTTTGCACCTGCACGGGACATTTAATGGATTCCACATCAGTTTGGAGGAGTGCAAATATTGCTTAACACATGTTTTCCACTGTGGTTTTCTGGCCAGGGACTGTGGTCAGGATTTGTATATCCAGTGTGATTACTCAATGGTCTGGTTTTACCAGTGAGCAATACACTTCTCATCTTGCCATCCAGTACCCATGTTGCTGATTATCACATCCAGTATGCTTACCCCTCTTGTGGGAGTGGTACGTTGTTCCTGGGCCTTTTGGTTTATGGATTCTATGAACTTTTGTCCTACACTGTTGGAGCTAGTATAATGCTCCCAGTCTATGTCTGGGTATTTGCAGTCACCCAATATAATGTGGTTTGGAGGACTTGATATATTCATGTATTCCAGCATAGGCCGAATGCAGTTCCTGCTGTTGGGACAGTAGTCTGTAGCAGGCTATTAACTGGGGGGCAGTTTTAGCCACTGTTACTTGAGCATGGCTAGTCCATGCTGCTTTTTGTTGTGGTACCGACATGGGGGTGTGGTTATCCTTGACAATTCTTGCTAGTCACCCTCCTTTTGTAGCTTGTTCCAAGTTTTGAGGCTGTACAGCACAGTATGAGGTGTAACCTGGTAGTGTTAGGGTGCTGTTGTGAGCCTTGCCTCAGTTTTCTGTTACAGCACAGTTATCAACATTCTCCATACTGGGTGAGTTTAGACTGCATGCATCTTGCTGTTTCAACTTATCCCTTATCTTATTCTTATCCCTTCTGATACCTATGGAGATAGGTTTGTGTTTTGAGCCTTACCTATTCAGGGCACACTGTGGGTGACAACAGCCTTTGCCAGTATCCATACGGCCTGCACTGATAGGTGCACGCCAGTCCTAGCAGGTGGTGCATCATGTCATGATCAGCATGTCATCCCAGACTGGCACACATTGGATCCCCTTTGACTAACTGCGATACTTCAGTCAATTGTTGCACTTGATCATCTCATTGTCATGTTGTGGCATGATGCTTGGTGAGGGTAGGATGTTAGTCAGGGTCCTCAGGTGTGCATATAGTACATGGTGTTACATTACTTAACACATAGTATTCATGCCTCAGGTGGTGCTGCAGGGCTGTCTCTGTCGGATGCGCATATTACACTTCCCTGTACATGTTTGAGAGCAGGTTGTGTCATGTTAGGCATCCCTGTTACTATATGAGTGAGTCAGAGAGGGGTATCATTCCCAGGGTTCCTACTGAGCCAGTGTATGTGCTATGCATTGCCTCTTTGCCAAGGCCAGGGCATACTGGGCATGCCTCCTTCTGCCTACTGGGGCAGGCTCAGGTTGTTCCTCCTCCGAGTCACGCTCTGCCTGTGATGGCCTTGGCAATGGTGGGGGGCTGTTTGGCCCGGCCCTATGCTGGTCCTGCTGCAGCTGTTTTCGCAAGATCATATTATGTAGCATAGCACATACCATGACAATTTGGGTACATGTAGTTGGTGTGTACTGCAAGGCTCCACCAGATGTGTCCAGACACCGGAACCGTGACTTGAGCAGCCCAAACACACGCTCTATTACATTACGTGTTTGTGCGTGTGCCTCATTATGGCGTTCCTGTTCAGGTGTGTGTGCATTTCTGATGGGTGTCATCAGCCACGGCTCCAGTGCATAACCTGCATCCCCCACTAGGTGTCCGTGCAGGATGTCCCCATTGGCAAATGTCTGGTACAGCTGCGTCAAATGCCAGATGTGGGAATCGTGGTAGCTCCCAGGACAGCCAGCACACACATTCATTATTATGCCCTGGGCATCACACACGACCTGGCAGTTGATGGAGGGGAAGCCCTTGCGGTTGATGTATGCCCTACCCTGCTCACCGGCTGGTGCTTTGATGCGTATGTGCGTGCAATCTATTGCACCCAGTACCTCAGGGTATTCCGCTATTTGCTGGAAGAGACGCATATTGCTGGCCAATACCTCACAGGCATTGGGGAAATATACATGATCACCGACATGTGCTGACATGGCATCCAGGAACTGGTGCAGTACCCTGGAGGCTGATGCCTGTGATATCCCCATCATATCACCAGTTGGTCTCTGGAAGGTACCTGTTGCTAGTATTCTTAGGCCAACACATACCTTGGTTTCCACTGGGATGGGTTCCCCTCTGTTAGTTCTGTGTGTGAGGCGTGGCCTGCACAGCTCCACTATTTGCTGCAGGAGGTCTCTGTCCACTCTATAGTGCTCTACTATCTCCAGCTCATGTAACCCGTGGTAGGTGACCCTGGGCCTGTACACTCTTCTCCGTCTCCTCACTGTGGGTTGTCTGGCACCATCTGCATTGTCACCACCCTCAGCAAGTCGCCTATGTCTCATTATGACAGCTATGGCAGCCCCTAACATTTCTGTTCTGAGTTCAGCTTTTTCAGTTTTCACTTCTGATAACTTAACTCCTGTCTTGCAGTGTCTCTTGAGAGAAACATTCTGCACTGCTGTTTGCAGAGTTTTAAGTGCTGGGCTGGGCTAGTATTCTGCCTGTGTAATTGCCTGCATCTAATTGTTTTCACCTGCTAGCTCCAGCAGTATTCCCTGCTAACTTCCTACTACATCTGTTGCTTCCTTTTTCCTTTCTGTTTCCTCAGGGAGGAGCCATGTGCAAACCAGCAGAAACACGCTCACAGTGGCTTACACGCGCGCACACATACTTACACAGTTCAGAATCTGCTTATTCGGATTAAAACGCGTGCATGCCAGTGCAAACGGTGTTAAACATCTCCCAACACGCTCCCACATGCTCAGTCTGCCTTACACGCACGCACACTGCCTTACAAGCGCGCACACTGCCTTACTCGCGCGCTTGCGTGCGCAAGATACACATCCAGCAAGAAACTTTGGTGTAGGCAACAGTGTACACCTTCCATTTCTTGACTTTCTCATGCTTACTTAGTGGCACACCTCTTTCCATGATATCTGTCTGACATCTGTCATGTAACTCTAACCTCCAATGAACTGCATTTCTTTCTACCATTCCCCCCTGTGATGTCACCTATCTCCTACTCTGTTCCTCCCCCTTATGTAACTCTTACACTACTCAGAATGTGCTCATTTGCTATGTGACAGTGGAATTCAGTATCCTTACACTCATTTGCATCAGATTGCCTACTAATGCTTAGTTACATCTCTTAAACTCAGCTTCCCCCCTTGGCAACCACTACACGGTGACCATGTTGGTTTTGGTCTGCTGGTCCCTGCATTGACATTCCATGTATTGCATAAAACCCACATTTGTGGGTTTAAAACCTTCGTTTTTATGTTCTATGCAGTGCAGCCCGTTTGCGCGGGGCTGCGCTGGGTTTAAACATCGGCAATCGCCGAAAAAAATATATATATTTTTCATATATTTGCATCAGGTTACCTTGCCAATGGCCACATATTTGGCCATTGGCATGCTGCCTGACACATATGCACCCTTTATTTGGAGCTGACATGGCTCCATTGCCATTTTTGCAGAAACGTACTCAGTTGTCAACTGAGTACATTTCTGCAGCTAAAACGGCTCTTACACGGGCTGTTCTGGGCTTCCTGGATCGCTAATCATCCTCATTTGCATGCTATTCGGCTGCAAGTGAGGTGATTATTATCCACCACTCCGTGTAAGAGCCGTTTTAGCTTGACTCTTACACGGACTTTGGGCTGTTCCTGGATCGCAAAGGCTGCATGGAGTCTTACACTACTCTTAGACTCCGTGCAAGCCTTCGTGAATCCAGCCCATTGTCTTCACAAAGCCTTCATCTGTATTATGTAAGCGGCTTATTCTCATATATTGTCCTTTCACTACATTTTTGTGTACAAATGTTGGATGCATACTAGTCTTATGTAAGATACTATTTCTCCATGTAGATTTTCTATACATCCCTGTTGTAAGTTCGTCTAACGCTGTCTTCTTAACCAAACCATCTAGGAACTCAATAGAGTCCCTGGAATGTTGGCTAGTGAATCTTAAAAATTCAGTGGTGCTATGTAAGTACTCCACCATCTCTTGCAACTCTTCACTAGTACCATCCCATAACAGGAAGATGTCATCTACAAAACGTATATACCATACAATTTTGCTAGCATATTTATTGCTAGCACTTAATACATGATCTTTTTCCCATGCAGCCAATGCTAAGTTGGCGTAGCTGTTAGCACAAGCCGTGCCCATTGCTACACCAACTTTCTGCAGATAAAACTTGTCATTGAATATAAAGACACTATTTTCTAGGACAATATCAAGCAACTCACATATCAAATTAATCTTAGTGCTTTGAAAAACTTGTTTCAAGGTCAGAATATCACATATTTTCTCAATACCCCATTTATTCGGTATCACTGTGAACAGTGAAGTGACATCCATTGTCACAAACATATAATTTCTATTAATATTCCTGATCTTCTTATATAACAGTCGCAGAAATGCCTTTGTATCCCTTAGTATAGTCTCACATGATTTTAGGACTATTTGTAAATTTTGTTCAATATAAATTGAGATGGCTTCTGTGGCCCATCCTTTACTGGATGCAATAGGTCTCATAGGGGGCTGTGTGATGTCTTTGTGAATTTTAGGTAGACCATAAATAATGGGTATAGTTGGATGTTCTATCTGAAAGTAGTCAAACAATTCCTCTGATACATAATTAGTAATCAATAAGTCAAAAATATATTCAGATATCCTGTCAATTATACCTTGTACTTGTCTCTCATTTAGTTCAACATAAGTATCTGTATCATTCAAAAGTTCCATCATTTTCTTGTAATAAAAAAACCTTATCCATTACTACTACACTGCCCCCTTGTCAGCAGGCCTAATTTCAATGCTGTGAGAATCCTTTAGTTCTGACAGTGCTTCAGTTTCTGATTTACTCAAGTTATAAAATCTAGGTGGAAGATTTTTAGCATGCATCTCTCTAATTTCATGTTCACACACATTAGTGAAAGTTTCAACTGTGGGATGTATCCTGGGTACAAAGGCACTAGGTTGTTTAAACATATTATCAAATACATTTCTTTTAAACATGGTTTTAAGTGTTAGGTTACGAGAAAATAACTTCAGCTCTTTTAATAAATCAGTTAATACTGTTTTCTGTGCTGGAATAAAGTTCAGGCCTCTATTTAACAACGAGGCTTGTGCATCAGTTAAAGAAAAGCTAGATATATTAATTACCAAGTTTTTTGTTGCTTCTTGCTCCTGGTGTTCATATATGCAGGAGTCACTCGTTCTCTCTGCTGTAATCGCGTTCTCCCTCTTTGATTCCTGCTGCTCGACCTGTCCCTTATTGGCAGCGCCTTCTTTAACACAAATGGAAGGATTTATAATTGATATAGATTTTTATGCTGACTGCAGAACACAAAATTTGGTTTATTTCAGCTTCTGCACTGTCTGTCATGCCTTTTATATAGGCAAAACCAATAGGTGTCTAAAGGAACGTATCCTTGAACACCTTAGAGATATAAGAAATAAAAAGACACAAGTGCTTTAGCAAAACATGTGGAAGAAGAAGATAGGAAACATATTTTTAATTTCATGGTTTTAGAAATAATAAATAAAAGTAAGAGGGGAGGTGATATAAGGAATAAGGTAGAGGAAGCCAAACAAAGATGGATTTTACTACTTCAGGCAGATAGGTCTCCTGGATTGAACAATGCTGTTTCCTTGAAACCTTTTTTAAAATCCAGACCACTAAAACATTAAGCAATATGGATTATTACATAAAATGTTTCTGTTATATGTATATTTTATTTCATCTTATGCAGAATATAAGGCAAATTAATGTACTGATGTATGCAATTTTAATTAGTCTATGTCATAGTTCTATATGTGTTTTCATTGGTTGAACCATATTTTAAATACCAATGTTTTAACTGTTTTTATGAGTCTGAAGAAGCAATCAGCTGACTTAGATCAAAGCGCTACTCTTGTTTAATAAAGTGGTGTGAAACTGCAAGTGAACCGTTTCCTACCTTGACTACTACATCTCAGTTACAACTTTTGGTTTTATAAAGGGCACTACTCTGAAGCTGCAAGTGATTTATTTCCTGACGTGGATTATTCCATTTTTATCTTCAGCTGTGGTCTAACCATTGGTCTTTTCATTTTTTATTCAAATATAAATGCCTGTTTTTATACATAGTTATTTATAGGGTTGTTTAAATAACTAATTACTTGAATTTAAATGCTTTTCTTTTATTGGTTGTTGAAATGTATTTAAATGGCTGTTTTCTTAATTGCTTTATTAGTTCTGAAGAAGTCCAGCGTGTGCTGGATGAAAGCACTTGACTGCTTTGATTATTGTTGGAGTAAACTGATTTTGGACAACTACAAGTTCATTCGTTATTTGCACCATTGGTCTGACTGGCAGGAAGGTGTTTTTCTATTTATGAGTTTTGGTTGCCTGCCTTGTACACCATTTTGTTTGTTGTGAGTTTTGGTTGCGGTGTTGCCAGGACTAGTTGGTGGTGCAGTTTGAGTCTTTAATCAAAGGTGCTCTTGGATGATATATGGAGGGAATGCCGAGCGTAATGGCTGAGGATCATTTATCACAAATGCTGGTAAACAGTGAGGATTCAGCACTGAATAGTGGAAACCTCACACAACTTATTCTGGTTTTGTCTCAAAAAGTTTCTCAATTACAGGAGACTGTGGATAGTTTAAAATCCAGTACTGTTTCTGGTTCCAAAATGGGTTCCCATAGCAACAGGGAACCAGGTATTAAAACACATGTGACCATTCGTTTCTGGGAGTTTTAAATTCCAGTTCGGCTTCGATGACCCAGGCGGAGAATCCGTGTGGGCAAGAAAAACAAACTGTAGGTGAAATTAATGATGTACGTAATCTAAAAGACTGGTTAAATATGGACACTTTTTCTTTTACTGGACATAATCCACATGTGAATAGAGGGTTTTTAAAACTGGACTTAAGGACTTTGAATCCATGCTTTTAAAGGTGCGTAGCCTTCAATGTGATAGTGTTTATTTGAAGGAGTTTTTGTGTAAAAAGTGAGTGCCGAAAGGGCTCCGTATGTTTAAATTTCCTAATGGTTTGTCCAAAAATGATGTTGAATGTGATAACTTGATTGGAATGTTTGCTAAACATGGTTTTGAACTCATGGAGTTCATTATAAAAATTAATGCTAAAAAAAATTGACAAATTGTTAATAGAAGTGGATAAGCTGAATAATGAAATTACTAATGATGTGCAATTTAACGAATATAATGGGTGGTATGAGGATATTTTTGACAATGTAAAAAAGCAAACTGATTTAAATATGAAAAGGAAGAAGAACAAATTATTTAGAGATGAGACTGAGTATAAGGAGAGGATGGCCTACCCCTTCCCTAAATCGTATTTTACTTACAATAATGATGCACAAGGTTCACGAGATCAAGGGAGAAATTTTGTTAACACATGGAACAATGTTGATAATAATTATGTAGAACATGAACATTATACATATGATGAAGAATACCCACCACTAAGGAGGTCAGAAAGGCTTATTAATAAAGGTAATGGTTATAATTATAATAATCAGATTTTTTTAGGATGGCAGGGGGAAGGGGGAATGGACAAACCTCCCTAGGGGGCAGGGTTGGAGGAGGGGGGGCTACAGCAACTAAATAATGCTGGTTCTGTGAGTATAACTGTCGGATTCAAAGGTAGACGTTTAAGTAGTGGAGGGTTTAATATTTATAACTATACTAATGAGAGCATTAGACATGAGCAATTTTCATTGTTAAAGAAGGGAATGATGTTTATTCCAGTTAGAAAGGAGGACGTGTCTCAAACCTTTTAGAATTGAAGAGTTATACAAAAAAAATTGAATTTGAAATGTATTTTTAAAGACACAGATAAAAATACCAATAATTTATGGGCTCCCTCAACTACTATGTTCAAGAAAAAGTGTTGTTACAATCCCCCGTTACATCCTGCAATAGCATCCTATGAGGAAGTATGCACACAGGACATTTTTAAGTTATACTCCACAAATAAGAGGGATGAGTATAATTTATCTCTGGACGAAAGTAAAATTTTGGAAAGCATCAGGAGTAATCCTGACATTAGAGTTATGAAGCCTGATAAGGGGGGGGGGTGTTGTTTTGGTCAATAAAATTGATTATGACTGTCGGATTTCTGCTATGTTGCTTGATGAGGAGAAATATGTGGTTGCCTCTAAAAATGAAATTAACATAGCACAAAAGAAAATTAGTTTAATGTTAGAAGATAGTTTATTTCAAGGAAGTATTAATGAAGTCATTTTCAATTATTTGACTAATAAATGTCCAGTTATACCATTAGCTTTTGGTATTCCCAAAATACATAAGGACATTTTTGACCCCCCCCTTATAGGCTTATTATTCCATCCTGATGTAGTATGACTTATTCATTAGGCATATTTGTGGATAGGTTGGTGAGGGATGCTTTGTTGCCTATTGATTATATTTTAAAAGATTTGTGGGATTTCCTTACATGATTTAAAAAGGAATTATATGATGATGATTGTACCTTTACCACTATTGATGTTTGTGACCTTTATACATCTATACCACATGATATTGGGTTAGAATTATTTTATGAGGCCTTGTGTGAAAAATCTTCTTTAAATAATACCCTTTTAAATTTTGTTATGTTAGCTATGGATATTATATTGAAAAATAATTATTTTTGTTTTGAAGGGGAGTATTTTAAACAGAACTTAGGGGTTGCTATGGGTTCAAGTTGTGCTCCTTTATTTGCCAATTTAGTTATGTTTAGTTGGGAGAAAAAGAATGTGTTCTGTACTGAATTCGGAAGTAAACGGAGTATGTATTTAAGGTTTTTGGACGATATTTTTATTATGTTTAAAAGGAAATGGGATAGGTGAACAGTTTTGTGATTATATAAATAATATTTGTGATTATTTTAAGTTCACCTCCACACATAATAATGAGACAATCAGTTATTTAGATGTGTCTATTAGTAAAGACACTATCTTGAAAGAGTTTTCATCCACTTTATATAGAAAACTGACATTCTCCAATGATTATTTGGAATATAGTAATAGTCACCCATTTTATATGAAAAAAAGTATTGTTAAAGGCCAGTTCATCATAGTGGCTAGAATGTGTTCTTCTTTAAATGGTGTCATTAGGGAGATGGACGTTTTGAAGGGTTATTTTTATGATAGAGGTTATCCTGAAAAAATGGTTCTTGAAATGTATAATTTAGTGAAAGATAATTGAGGTTTGAGGTATACCCCTTTATTAGGAACCACTACTGACACTAATAAGGAGGAAAAAAGGCCAAAAGAGTATGAAAATAGTATGGTCCTGACTTATGGGTGTTACAGTAAAAAAGTTAAGGAGATTTTAAGTAGAAATTGGAATTTATTTAGGGCAAATAAGGAGCTTCAGGTTGCTATGGGTAATAACCCTAGTTTTGTGTTTAGAACATGTGCAAACTTAAAATTTTTGTTTGAATGACCAATTATGTTTAAAGGTATGTTGGATAAGGGCACAACATGCTGTGGTCATTGTAATTATTGTAAGTTTATTTTAAAAGAGGTAATATTATACATTGGTGTATTTGGTATTAAGGTAAGGACAATGGTAGGCAATTGTGGTACGAAGGGTTTGGTTTATATAGCAGTTTGTCAAAAATTTTTAATTTTTGTGTAGGGAAAACGGAAAGAACTCTCCGTAGGAGAATTTATGAGCACATTTATTCTATTAGAGAGAAAAATATTAATAATGCCCTTTCTAAGCATTTGGATAGTAATAGGGACTGTACACACTTTTTATTTGGTATTTTAGAAATAGTTGAGATGAGTCCAAGGGGGGGGGGGGGATTGGGCAAACACACTTGAGAGAAAAGAGATGAATTGGCAACTAAGATTAAATGCATCCCATTCCCCTGGGATTAATGAACATGTTTCAATTATGCCATTTTTAAAGCATAGAGCACTTTCTTTGTATTTTAAAATATAAATGCCTGTTTTTATACATAGTTATTTATAGGGTTGTTTAAATAACTAATTACTTGTATTTAAATGCTTTTCTTTTATTGGTTGTTGAAATGTATTTAAATGGCTGTTTTCTTAATTGTTTTATTAGTTCTGAAGAAGTCCGTTGTGTGCTGGACGAAAGTGCTTGACTACTGTGATTATTGTTGGATTAAACTGATTTTGGACAACTACAAGTTCGTTTGTTATTTGCACCATTGGTCTGACTGGCAGGAAGGTGTTTTTCTATTTATGAGTTTTGGTTGCCTGCCTTGTACACCTGTTTTGTTTGTTGTGGGCATTCAAATAATAGTAAATCACACCAACAACTCTTGTAGTACTTTAGCGCTTTCATCTTATTTATTATCAAGACTTCTTCAGCAAGACATGTTTCATAACTGTGAGCAACCATTTTCACTTTGTTTAAATACATTAGTTCTAGGAGTCCATTTAAATTAACAACAGTTCCTTTCCAATAGTAAAGTGTGAACAGGCAAGGTGCTGTGTGCATTTTCATTAACATTACAGTCGCAGTTACATAAGGTAAATTGGTCAGACAGTAATAGCCTTGTGGTGCCGTGTGCATACTAATAGGGATCGTGTGCAAAAAGGGATCGTGTGCAAAAGCAAAATAAATAAATAAATAAATAAATAAATAAATAAATAAATAAATAGATAAATAAATAAATAAAATTAAATTATGGGGGGGGGGGGGACCGGGAAGGATGGGAGTCATGCTGTGATAATTCTAATATTATCACCCAGATTGGTTTGTCCCTGATGGGACGACCCAGAACTTAGGTATAGTTTCTTTGCATAACTTATGAGTCCATGCCTCCAAAGGTAAGTAAAGGAGGGCACGGACGAAGGTGGAAGAGTCAGGTGGAGATTCCTATTATGCTTGGGTATCAGTGTGTGTGTAGAGAAATGTGTGGGCATGCCATCTGAGGGGGGAGTGGGAGGAATGTGGTGTGGACTTGAGGGGGGGGGGCTGTTTGGGGACCACCCAGGACGTGGAGTGTGGAGCCAGGATTTGATGGGTAGGAGATTATGTATAATAGAGAGTCCCAAAAGACTGGGTCAGTGCAGATGGTACCGCCTGTGGGCTGGTTCGGATGGTACCATCCCTTGAATGGCTGCATGAGAAGTGAGACCAAGGGGGGGGTTGGTGGCTGGGAGCGTGCGTGTGTGGGGTGCAAAAGTCAGAGAGAGATGAAACACATTATATTCACTTGCACAGTTGTAAATCCATGAACACATTAAATCCATTTGCACAATTGTTCAAACCCTATCACATTTCAGTCTCTATACCTTCTAAGTGCACATTTGATGTCCAGGCTTTCATTGAGTAAGGGAGAGAGGGAGCACATTGAATCTGCTTGCACAATTGTTTAAACTTTCAACCCCCATCACATTCCCTACAAGACATGGACATATTCCTGCAAGTCCGGGAATTAAAATGGCAGATAGAACTGAGAGCTGATGTCTATCCAGGTCTCAGCGAAACACTGAACATTAAATGTGGACTTAAAAGGTATAAAGATTGAAATGTGATAGGGGTTGAAAGTTCATGGCCATACCCAATGACCAGGGAATAGAGATGCTCAAAAAGTATCTTAGAAAGAATTGTATGTATGAACAGAAAATGATACAGTTACTATGCTTTATGGTAGAGACCATACTTGAAAACAATATTTTTGTTTTTGAGCAGACATTCTTTAAACAGTGTGCTGGCATAGCTATGGGCACTCCTTGTGCCAATAGCTATACCAACCTGGTAATGGCAGCATAGGAGAGAGAGAATGTTCTTGGGCATATGGGTTCTACTTTGATTTTTTACCGGCGTTTTGTTGATGATCTCTTCCTCCTTTGGGAGGGAGATGATTTATCTTTTCAAAACTTTTTGGAAGGAATCAGTAATAGTACTGACGTCCTGGAATTCACAGCCTGCAGCTCCACTAAAACCATTGAGTTCCTAGATGTTCCTAGACTAGATAGGATACCCTCAGGAGAGTTTGAAACTAGTATACATAGGAAAGAATGCTATAGGAACACTTATGTTGAAAGAAGTAGTATGCACCCACGACACATTTTTGGAAATGTGGTGAGAGGGCAAGCCTTAAGAGCATCAAGGCTAACGGCTAATTATGATAAATTTAGGGATGAGCTGGAGAATTTAGAACACAATTTTTTGAAGAGAGGATATTTGAAGGGTGAGGTGCAAACAGCACTAACACATACCCATGAGATGAGAGGAGATATAGGTAAACCCTATTTCTCCAATAATGACAGAAGAGTCAATGGCAAACCAATGGGACATAATTTTATGAAAGTTCCAGTTACATACTCCAGCAATGTTAAGCTTATACAGGATATATATAAGAAGAACTGGAATGTTTTGCGTGCAGATGAAAATGTCAGAGAGCTAGTAGGTGATACTCCATGTTATGTTTTCAAAAATAAAAAATCATTGAAGAGACTTTTATGTGGTCCAAGACAAGATAGACAATATAATAACCCAGTTAAGGGCAATGAATTTGGCACTTTTCCGTGCCATAAGTGTAATTATTGTCGACATCTTGACCATAAAGGTAGGTTCCACCATCCAGATGTGGGAAGGGAGCTTATATTTGAACTAACAGCTAATTGCAATACTACACATTTAGTTTATCTGAGTTACTGTGAGAAATGTACTGTTTTCTATGTGGGTATGACCACACGTAGACTACAGAATCGAATCAGGGACTACCTGTATGATATTTCTAGAAGGGTAACAATGAATGCACTATCCAAACATATTATGGAGGTGGGTGATGAACACACTTTTAAGTTTATGGTAATTGAGGTTGTCACACTAGGGATATGTGGAGGAGCAATTAAGAACAGAGTTGAGGGAAGGGAACTGGAATGGATCATAAGACTATGTGCCAATTGTGGCAGGGGTTTGAATGAGAAACTGTCCATCCACCCCAAGTTGCTCGATAGACCCCTACCCAGATAAGTCATTATTATTTTTATAATGAATTTTTTATTATGGTTATGAAAGTTTTATGGTATATATGAAAGTTGGAGTCTAGTGCACAGTTGGGTTATAATGATTTAGATGCTATGACTTTAAGAAGTTGCTTTTAATTGAATGTCTTTTACTATTGGCTATGTAGGTATTCAAAAATGATGATGCATTTCTGTTTGAATTGTCTGATGAAGCAGCTTTGCTGCGAAAGCGCTCACTTGTTTTTGTATTAAAGTTATATGATTTTATTTGTCATGGTTTGGTGTCTCCTTTGGTTTCTGTTATATTTTATATTTTTATTGGCGCACCGACTTACCTTCACTACCTTCTGGATTTGGATATATATATATATATCTATATATATGGGTCTACCTGAAAATGACGAAAGTGCAGAACGCCGATGACAAGAACACTGACACCGGAAGATCGACAATGGAGAAGACCGATAGTTGAGAATCCCGATGCTGAGAACACCAACATGTTAAGGTAGGAGTGCGATAGGGACGGGCGTTAGGGTCAGGGTGTGGGTAAGGTAAGTATATGATAGTGACGGACATTAGGGTAGGGTGCGGGTCAGGTCAGTGGGTGATAGTGACGGACTTTAGGTTTAGGGGCAGGTTAAGTGAGTTAGGGTTAGGGTGCAGGTAAAGTACAGTTGTGTACACTTACCATAAATGTAGATGTTTGAGTGTATTTACTGTTGCAGTCATTACATTTGGGTAATCCGGCTGGCAGGTTGCCCTCAGTCGGCCTGAATTCCAAAGTCTTGGGTCCTGCGTCGGCTGCTGTCACTCCTTCCCTGATGTCAGGTCGTCAGGGGTATAAAAGATGCGGCCGATGCCATTTTCTTTAGTTTTTCTTGCCCCAGATGTCAGGTGCCCCCCTAAAAGGGTAGCCAAAATTTATATACATATAAATACAAGCACCAATATAAACCTTACCTTCATCTACAAGCAAATACACCACATAGGTTGTATAAATCAGAGAAGGAAAGATAGGTTCCATCAGAAGAAAAAGGGGGATGGTCGGTGGGTAACCAGGATTGCAACAGTGAATACACTCGAACATCTACATTTATGGTAAGTGTACACAACTGTACTATGTTCTTCATGTTTCACTGTTGCAGTCATTACATTTGGGTAGAGTATGGATGGGAGGCTGGAGCTAAGCAGCATTAGGAGTGGCTATGAGGCCCTGCAGAACTGCAGTGGCAAAGCCTGCCCTGGATTTAGAGTAGAGTGGTAGATGATAGTGCTTTATAAAGGTGTGCACTGAAATCCAGGTAGCAGCCTCTAAAATGTCCTTGGTTGGTACTCCCCTGAGAAAGGCTGCTGAAGTGGCTGCAGCTCTGGTGGAATGTGGCCTAATGCCTTTAGGCACTGGCTTGCCATGGTGTAAGTAGCAGAAACGAATGCAGTGGCCTATCCACTTTGAAATAGTCTGCTTTGAAATAGTCTTTCCTTGTGATCCTGCAGCATATGCTACTAGTAATTTCTCTGTCTTTCTGAAACCTTTGGTTCTGTCCAAGTAGAATCTAAGCTGTCTGTGTACATCCAAAGAATGCAGAATTCTCTCCCCCTTGTTCTGTGGATTTGGATAAAAAGTTGGCAGATAAATAGTTTGGTTAAGAGCCACACTAGACACCACCTTAGGCATAAATGTTGGGTTTGTCCTCAGAGAGACCCTGTCTGGATAAAAAATGATAAAAGGTTCCACAGCCATGAGTGCCTGTAGCTCTGAAACTCATCTTGCAGAAGTTATTGCTAAGAGCAGAGCTGTTTTCCAAGATAAAAACTTTATATCAGCAGTAGCAGCTGGCTCAAAAGGAGGCAGGGTGAGTTTTTCCAAGACATAGTTAAGGTCCCATGCAGGCATTGGTGATCTCCTTGGAGCCCTTAAATTTTTGGCTCCTCTGAGGTACTGTTTTAATAAGGGATGAGAAAAGATTGGTGGCTCCGTATTGCAATGAGCCAAAATGGCAGAGGCATGAATTTTAATAGATGAAAAAAGATAGGCCTTTGTCCAGCATCTCAGTTAAGTATTGCAAAATCTGAGGAATATTTAGCACAGCTGTATCAGTCCCTTGTGCATGGTTCCAAGCACAGAATCTCTTCCATTTTCCAGCATAAGATTTTCTAGTACTAGGCCTTCTGGCTTCCAAAATGACATCCATCACAGCTTTACTGAGAGGTGTGTTTTGTGTGACTACATTATCCGCCATGCTTCCAGGTTTAAGGTCCTGAGTTGACTGTGCAGGATCTGATTGTTTTGCTGGGACAGCAGATGAGGTATTTGAGGTAAGGTCCAAGCTGGGCATTGAGACATGTTCCTTAGTACTGGATTCCAGTACTGGCGGGGCCAGTCTGGGGCAATTAGTATCATCCTTGGCTTCTCCTGTCTGACCTTTAGGAGTACCTTGGGGAGGAGAGGCAGTGGGGGAAAGGCATATACTGATAGTTTTTTCCAGCTGAAAGATAGGGCGTCCACTTTCCATGCTTGTCTGTGATGAATCCTTGTGCAGAATCTTTTTAGTTGGTAGTTGTGAGGGGAGGCAAATAGATCTATGTCCGGGCACCCCATTTCCTTGTTATGCTGAAGACTTGTGGATTCAGCTGCCACTCGTGGGGATCCATGAGGTTTCTGCTTAGTTCGTCTGCCAGAGTATTTTTCCTTCCTGGCAGAAATTGTGCCTGCAGATGTACTTGGTAGGTCAATGCTGTGTCCCACAAAGTCATGGCTAGTCTGTAAAGGGGGTATGAATGTGTGCCCCCCTGCTTGTTTATGTACCACATGACCGTGGTGTTGTCTGTCCTTATCAGTAGTTGTCCTGGATGAAGTAGGCCTTGAAGGCTGTGAGGGCATTTTGAACAGCTAGCATCTCTTTTTGATTGATATGTAGATGCATTTGGTTTGAGTCCCATGTGCCCTGAGTGCATCTTCCTGCCATGTGGGCCCCCCAGGCATAATCTGATGCATCCGTTGTTAGTGTCTGCCTGGCTGGGGGTAATGTGAATGGCTGTCCCTTGTTTTGGTGACAAGCCCTTGACCACCATCGAAACTCCTGTTGCAGGCAGGGAATGAGTGTAATCATAGTTTTCAGGCTGTGGCAATGTTGAGTCCAAACACTTTTTAGGTACCATTGTGATTTCCTCATATGCAGTCTTGCATATGGAATTAGTAGGATGCAGGATGCCGTGAAGCCCAAAGCCTGCAGAATTTTTATTGCAGATAACTGGGCCTTTGTTGCCATCATTTTGAAATAGGTAGTCAGTTGCCTTTGTTTGTCTGGCGTGAGATAAGCCATCTGGGCAGTTGTATTTAAGCTTGAGAGGGTACTAGTTTTGATTTCTTTTCATTGACTGTGTAACCTAGACATGTTAGAAGTTTTTTCACAAACGCCAGATGCTGTTGAAGAATGTCCTTGTTCTCTGCTTGAATTAGGCAGTCATCCAAGTAAGGATATATTTGTATTCCTCTTTGTCTGCAAAATGCAATTACATGTGCCAGGCACTTTGTAAAGACCCTGGGCGCAGTAGATAAGCCAAAGGGCAGTGCAGAGAATTGTTAATGCATTGAGCCAGCCTTGAATCTGAGGTATCTTCTGCATATTTGTCTGATTGGGACATGCAGGTATGCCTCTTTTAGGTCTAAAGTCACAAGCCAAGCATTCTTGCCCAGCATGGGCAGAAGCTGCTGCAAAGTCAACATCTTGAATTTTGGTATATCCAGGAATGTGTTCAGAATAGATAGGTCCAGTATTGGCCTCCAGGCCTTGTCCTTTCTGGGTACCAAGAACAGTCTTGAGTAAAATCCTTGTCCCTGCTCTTGCTCTGGTACTTGTTGAATGGCCCCCATGTCCATGAGGGATGAAACTTGTTTTTGTGCCTCTGCCCATTGATTTCTTGGCAGATTTGGCCAGCCGTGTGCCTTTGGCAGGGTATGGAAATGGAACTTGTAGCCTTGTGACACGACATTTGGAACCCACTTGTCCTGGGTTATGATGTGCCAATTTTGAGAAAAAAGTGCTAATTTCCTCCCTAAACGTGCTGCTAGGAGATAAGTGCTTGGAGCAGGCAGGGGGAAGTCATTGGGATGGTTTCCTGTATGGTTATGATTTGTCTTCTCCAACCTTGGAGGTAGAGGCACCCCATTGCTTTGACCTGTATGAACCTTGCGGCTGGGATTTGCCTCTAGGGCATCTGGGTCTGCCCCTTTGAGGTCTGTCTGACACAGGAAAGGACCAATTCTTTGTTGGCCAGTGTCTAATAAACCTAAGTGGTTGTATTTGTAAAAAATATTTGACAGTTTGCATAGATTTAGCTTTGTCCTCCATTTTCTTTAACACCTCTTCTGCCTTAACACCAAATAAAGTATCATGCTATAAAGGCGCATCTAATAATTTAACCTTGACATGATCAGGCAGATTTTGTTCCTTTAACCAAGTATGCCTCCTAATTACAGAACCCGTAACTGCGGCCCTGCAGGAGGCCTCTAAAGAATCAAAACCACATTGCAAAGTATGCTTTCCAACTTGTTCAGCTGCATGCAATAAATCCTGCATTTCCTTGTTTTCTGCACATTCAGAGTTTAACAACATTTTCTGTTTAAGCAATGTCATGACATGTTGCTGATATTTGAGCATATGAAACTGACAGTTTAAGGCCCTTATAGCCAAGGTAGCAGATGTGTATACCTTTTTTCCCCATCTGTCCAGTGCCCTAGAATCCTTGTCAGAGGGGGTAGGGTTTTTTGCAGCAGAAGCCTTAACTCCCTTGGGGCCCTGTGATATAGTTTCTGGGTCTGCAGCAGGGTTTTTAAAAAGGAATTTATGAGAGTCAGTAACCCTGTAATATCTGTCAGGCTTAACAGGAGCTGGAGGTAAGGAGTCAGGGGTAAGACTAGACTCCGAAAACACACCATCTATAATGTCCAACACAGGTGGAATGGCTAGTGGCCTGTGTTGAGATAGTAAAAGGAAATCCCTGAGCCTCTTTTTAGATTCTGAAAAATCTTGGCTCTCCCAGTGGAAATGCTCCCTCATGGTATGTAAGGTTCCCCAAAAGAATAGTCCTCTGGAGGAGAAGCTGAAGGAATAGATTCTTCAGCATCAGAATCCTCATAGGGGGGAAGAGAATATTCCTGATCAGAAGAGGAATCATAAGTAATGGAAACCTGATCTGAAGATTCATAGTCAGTCTCTTGCCTAGGCCTCTTATCAGGAGGGGGATGGGAACCCCTGATCAAGGTAATTAAGTCTTCGGCCATTTTGAGCATCTGTTTTTTGGGCATAGAGGCCTGTCCACGTGGCTTTTGAGTTTGTTTCTTTGCTTTAGAAGGTGCTGTAGTCTTTGCCTTTGAAGCTGAAGTAGGTTTAATTTAAAGATGTTTAGGTCTGAATACACCCTCAGAAGCTGGTGCCTGCTCAGCGGCTCTGGACCCATGTGAAGGAATAGTATCCAAGGCTCCACTACCTTGAGTTTCCAGCAGCATGGCCAACTCCACGTGGGAGTCAGTAGCGGGCTGCGACTCTAAAGTAGCGGGTGTCAGGACTGCGAAAGCGGCTCACTGAGAACCGGCGAACTGGCGACTGGCTTGGGAGAAGCTTTGTCTTCGGTTTTGGACCTCGGTTGTCTATCTCTCTCTTTTTCTTTGCATTTTTTATGAACTCCAGTAGTCAGATGGCTATCCGACGAAATTTTTGCATTAAGTGAGTTAGGGTTAGGGTGTGGGTAAGGTAAGTGTGCGATAGTGACGGACCTTAGGGTTAGGGTTTGGGTTAAGGTTAGTGCATAGATAGTTGTGTATGTAAGGTTTAGTGTAGGTTTGTAAGGTTTTTGGTGTGCTTGTGTTGTGTGTGTGTTTTTCGTGAAAGGTATTTGTTTTGTTGATTGTCAGGATTTTGGTTTGTCGGGGACGTGAAGTTTCTTATTTTTGAACTTTCTTTTTTTGTCATTTTTTTGTGTCGGTTATTTTGTTGTCGGCGTTTTGGCGTGTCGGTGTTATCAGGTAGACCCTATATATATATATATATATATATATATATATATATATATGTATGTATGTGTGTGTGTGTGTATATATATATATATATATATATATATATATATATATATATATATATATATGGGTCTACTTCAGATTGCCAACGTTTCAAAATGCCAACATCCATATGGCTGACACCATATGGTCGACAGTTTGAAACGCCGACAACCTGAAATAGTAGTGCAAACTACTAAAAACTGTGTTGGGTGTCTGCAGATAGCCCTACAGGTGAGAGTTTCCTCAACCACATAACACTGTCATGCCAGACTTTAAATTATGTAGAACAGCCACATCCACACAAACCCTGTTAAACCAACATTACTTCAAATGTAGAACAGCAATACTTACATTCTGTCCCCATGCCTGGAACATCCCCCTCCTGTTTGTTGGCCTGTTTCCGCAGTGCATGCTGTAAGAGGTATTTCCAACTACCCTCTGTGATGCTGTTTGTCAGACACCCACATGAAGTCCTGCTGACGGTGAAGGAAAAGGGTGAACACCCACATGAAGTACTTACTTATAGGAGTGTTTCTATGCAATTGGCTATAGGAATGATAACACAGCTGTTCCACATGCAATTAGCAAGTGGGGGACTGCAATGCATGCACAAGCTTTCAGCTGATCATGAGCATTACTTACAAAACTCAAGCTGCTGCCTATGCAAAACAGATGTACTTTCCCACATCCATCAGAGAGGGAGGGGGAGAGAGAGAGACAGAGACAGAGACAGAGACAAAGTTAGAAAGGAAGGGAGTAAGAGAGTAAGAGCCACACTTGTTTGTGTATGATTCATGGGTGGATAGTGGTATCTGGGTATTATAACGGTTGCCTATATTGTTTACTAATCCATACTGTCACACAGTAATTGCACATGGCTGTACACATTCATGGCTGAGGATTGTCTGCAACAACTTCTGCAGTGTTTGAAAACTGTTGGCCTTGTAATGTGGACATTGGGACACATAGGTCCTCAATATAATGATGTAGCAAAGCCTACACTGCAATGGATTGTGTCATTACACAATCACCCCAACAGGATACTGATGACACACACACACAAACACTTACCAGTACTGAGTTTCAAACTCCTACTGATTATGTATTGCTACTACAGTGTTTTGCAGTTATTGCACATGCCACAGAGTTTACATATTGAAAAGCTGTCCAAAGGTATCTTTGAAGGTGAGTGACATCAGCAACAGTGCTAAAGGAGGGATAAGGGAAGTGTAGTACATGTGAATGTCCACAAACGCAGACATCAACAAAGACACACACACAATCTCTCAGGGAAACACACACATTATCACAGTTGGCAAGACCAGGATTTGAACTCCTACTTAACTAGTTTGCTATATTACAGTATTACGCCCTTATCACAAGCACCACAGAGCTTATATGGCTGATACATGGCCAAAGGGTTATTTCAAGGTGAATGACATCAGCAGGCGTGCTAAAGTAGGGCAATGGGAGGTGTAGTGAGTGTAAATGGCTTCAAAATCATTCATCTCCACACACACACACACACACACACACACACACACACACACACACACACACACACACACACACACACACAGTTGCCATGTTTGGGATTAGAACTCCTACCTATTTTTTACACTACAGTATTTCACATGTAATACAAGCGCCACACAGCTTATAGGGCTGAGACTTGGCCAGAGGATTATTTCAAGGTGGCTGACATCAGCAGGAGTGCTAACATGGGCAACAGGAAGTGCAGTGTGTGTGAATGGGCCATAAACCATTCCTCTGGAAACGCACATACAACACTCAATCACACACAACTTTACATTTGACAGGACTGGGTATACAAATGCTAGATGAATACTGATTTATACTATTGTGTTGCACAGTTATCACAAGCACCACAGACAGTATAGGGCTGAGGGCTACCAAAAGCAATGTCTACAGTGATTGACATCAGCACATCATGTGATATTGGCCAATTGGATGCGTGGTGGGTGGGACAGACCTCATGATGGAAATCTCTGTCACTGTCTGTCTCTCTCTTCCCCAAATCTCTCTGTGTGTATGTTTGACATATAGTGTGTTGGCCTTGGATATGTATATTCCTATCCAATGTATGTGCAAAGCATGAATGGCGTACAGTGTGGTGTGTGTGCATACACATCTGCGACTCACAGATATGTATAGTCCACTGTGTTGTCAGACATGGGCTTCATTTCTCTAAGTGTAAGAGCATTCCCAGTATGACCTTCTGTATTGAGGGTGTGTGAATCCATTCCAGGTAGGTTGTACTCCAGTATAGGATTTAGTGTTCTACACCTACAGCTAGCAACCTGTTTCTGCAGGATATCTGTAGTTAGGTTGACAATATGGAGTCACAATGGGCGAAAGATAGTGGGATACTGTAACTATTGTGTCTGTGCTGCTTGTGTTACATAGTTGGTGTTAGCAGAGATATTCAGACATATGTACTGTTTTACACTGTGATGTATTATGTCATCAGCTACTGACAGATATAGTTATTTGCTCACAGTTATTTCCTGGGAAATACAAGATGAATGAAACTGTGTCCAGTATTGTGGTCTGCAGCCTACATATTCTTGCACACTCATGCCATTCTGGAGGGGTAGTTGCAGACACTTGCAGATGGGTCTGTCTAAATGGTCTAGCACCTTGGTACTGTGGTGGCTGAGGATCTCCTGCTTGTACATATATCGATGTAACAGAATGGCCATATCCTGCTGTGGCCATCCCTCTCAACTGCACAGATTCACTCAGGTTACCCAGAGGCAGGGCTCATATATCTGGTCAGTTCCCCTTCACATTGTGGTTTACAAGCAGGTTTTTAGCCACCCATTACTGGTTTGCAGGCAGGGGTAGTATGGGCACACATCAGAGTTTCAGACTTCACACCCAGCATGACGTCCATGCTTCTACACCCCCACTCTGTTATTCTATCATCTTCCTAAAATTATGCAAGTGATATCTGAGAGGTATCCCTACAGTTGTCCCTTCATCCCAGCGGTATTTAGGGGTTGGTCCACAGTTCATGCAGTAGGACATGGTGGGCATGCTATTAAGATTTGTCAACATGGCCTTGCATTTGTGTTCTGTGGACTGTGTTATGTTGTTAGTTGGGACCCCATGAGATAACATACATTGGAAGTAAGGGTGAGGCACAGGCCTTTGACAGAGGACTGTAGGGCATTTGGTAGTGATGCAGGTCATCTATAGCAGGCCAGTGCATTCTGTCACTCCTACATTCCCAAACTGTGAGCCACTGGATTCCCCTGGGGTTTCAGGGTAAGTGTGCGAGGTGTTAATGGCAATAGTTCCTGTCCATATTAATCCATTGGTCTGGATGCTGGCAGGGTGCTGCTTACAGCTAGGGGCACACCTACATGGGGCACCTCTTCAGCATGCTACATTCTGTGGGTATTCCCATACAGAAGTGGGGGTCATGCTGTACTCATTCCCAACAGCAGGGATATGACTTGTGATAAACCTGTGGCTGATGGTGGGGTGAGCTGTGTGCATGTGTGATATGGAAGCTTCTTGCAACTGACTCACAGATATACCTGGGACATTCCTCTTATGCTGCCTTGTGCAGGGACATAGGCAGTCTCTCATTACTTCATAACTGTGCCTTTTGTGGTCTGCCAGTGATTGGCCAGACTACATCAGTATTCTATACTACGCAGACAACTAATGTGCTGCTAACCTGTATGTACAATTCCAAAGGTGTGTGCAGTTGACAGTTGCATTTTATGTACTCTGTCTAGGGTACTTCCACCTGTGTACTGTGTATAGGTCTGGGCCCACATTCATGGCATGTCCATCTTTCAGACGGCGACAGATATTGACATCTGGACAGTGAGTATGGACGACTGCTGACATGGGTATTGCTGAGATGCATTGTGGTTGGGACTGCAGTTGTCGGAACATGGCCCTGTCATCAACAGTACTGGCCATAGGCCACCGAGACACAACCCTCCATGCCTACATGCTGACCACTTCCATACAATATTGAACACACAACAACCTAACACAGAGATCTCTGCATATTGTACACATACAACAATCTATCCTGTAAATTGGGCCAGCTAAGGTAATCTGTGCTTGACTGTTATTAAACCCACACATATGTTACTGCATTTCTACATAGGATTGTTGGGGGGGGCACACCTGACAGCTGTAAACATTTACTGTGACTGTACTGGTATTTCAGGTACTCGTTTGGCTTCAAATTTGTTTTGTATTCTGACCTATCATGCAGACTAGAGGCATATCAGTAGGGTACAGATCTTAGATTTTATCAGTTTCAGACTTCTTACCCTTCAGAACTAACATACAACTGCCAGACCTGTTGTAGTCTGTCTGTGTAGGTCTGGAGGGGGGCTGTTCACCATTGCCATCAATTGAAGGCCTTAGCACCACCTTTCTTTATGGTCATCTACACCTGTCCTGCTGGCTGAGGCTGGTGTTGGGTATGTGAGCCTCACTGACATGCATGTGTGTGTTCCCTATGGACACACATTTGGCCCACCACATATACTGCAGTGGGATTTGTCACCTTGTCTAGTACTGCCTACTATGCTGACACCAGTATTTGTTATGGATTTCATGCTTCCCATATAGGTGTCCACTATCTTCTGCCATCCCATTCAGCCACTCGATTCCCTTGCATGCTCACGTCCATGCCATAGATACAAGTAGCAGAACATACTACTCCATTCAGCAATTGATAGGAAGAGTGACTTACCTTGTGGCTGTGCCAGTATTCAGGACAGTGTCAGAGGGGTGACTATGTCGGATGCACATAGTACACTTCCTTATACATGGTAAAGCACAGGTAGTGCCATGTTTGGCATCCCTTTTACCGTATGTGTGAGTCAGAGAGAGGTGTTATTCCCTGGGTTCCTACCGTGTCAGTGTATGTGCTATGCGTTGCCTCTTTGCCAAAGCCTGGAAATACTGGGCATGCCTCCTTCTGCCTACATGAGCAGTCTCAGGTTGTTCCTCCTCCAAGTCCCTCTGTGCCTGTGATGGCCTTGACAATGGTGGGGGGCTGTGTGGCCCTGCCCCGTGCTGTTCCTGCTGCAGCTGTTTCCACAGGATCATATTGTGTAGCATGGCACATACAATGAACATTTGTATACACATAGCTGGAGAGTACTGCAAGGCTCCACCGGATATGTCCAGGCAGCGGAACCGTGACTTGAGCATCCCAAACACATGCTCTTTTATAATTCTGGTTTGTGTGTGCCTCATTATGGAGTTTTTGTTTGGGTGTGTGTACATTCCTGATGGATGTTATTAGCCACAGCTCCAGTGCTTAACCAGCATCCCCCACTAGGTGGCCAAATGGGATGTCCCCACTGACAAATTTCTGGTACAGCTGTATCATATGCCAGATGTGGGAGTCGTGATAGCTTCCAGGGCTGCCAGCACACACATTCAAGATAATGCCCTGGGCATCGCACATGACCTGGCAGTTGATGGAGGGGAAGCCATTGAGGTTTATGTAGACCCTACCCAGCTTGCTTGGTGGTGCTTTGATGTATATGTGCGTGCAGTCTATAGCACTCACTACCTCAGGGTATTCTGCTATTTGATGGAAGAGATGCATATTGCTGTTCAATGCCTCACGGGTGTTCAGGAAATATATGTGCTCACCAGCATGTGCTGACATGGCACCCAGGAACTGGTGGAGTACCCTGGATGATGATGCCTGTGAGATTCCCATGATATCCCCAGTTGGCCTTTGGAAGGTACCTGTGGCTAGTATTCTTAACCCTACACATACCTTGGTATCCACTGGGATGGGTTCCCCTCTGTTGGTTCTGTGTGTGAGGCATGGCCGGCACAGCTCAACAATTGGCTGTAAAATGTCCCTGTCCACCTTATAGCGTTCCACTATCTCCAGCTCATGTAGCCCCTGGTAGGTTACCCTGGGTCTGTACACTCTTCTCCTCCTCCTCACTGTGGGTTGGTCATCAGCATTCACATCCTCACCACCCTCAGTCTCTTCCACATATTGATGTATGAGAGCAACAGCAGCCCCTAACATTTTGTTAGTTTTGTCAGGTAAAATTTCCCCGTCTGTGTACACCTGTGGTGTAGAGTTTGTGGGAAAAACCAAAGTGAAAGGTGTTTGCATAGTTTATAGTAGTGTGCTGGGCTAGGCTGCGGCCTGTGTAATTGGCTGATTCTGATACATTTCACCTGCCAGCTATGCTAGTTCTGCTTGATTGTCTTCCTACTGCTGTGTTCCCTTCCCATTGCCTTTCTGTTAAAGCCCTGAGGTGCGCCGTGGATACCCAGTGCTACGATGTGAACAGAGCTGCAATTTCCTGTGTTTTTTTTTTTTTTTTGGTTTAAAACCTGGTGTGTGGTATGCACACCAGTTTAGGCAATGTAAACATTGTTAGGCAGCCTCAGACACACCCCCTTCCTTAGCTGTGCTTAGCTAAGGGCAAACACGGGCCACAGAGCTCCAGTAATCTTACAGCATGCATGACACTCATCCTTATGAGGTCATCTACCTCTTATACTTAACCATGGTGTTGCTGCACCTACACGGTTGGGTGCAAGCTAACACTGAGAGGAAATCTGTGATTCAGTATCAATCCCTTCATTTACATAAAACAGAATGCTAATTCATAGTTACCATACTCATACTGAGCCTTCCCCCTTTGCAACCACTATTCCCTGGTATTGTTGTCATATGCATGCCATTGATTATCATGGCAAAATGCTGATTTGGGTTTAAAAGCTTATTTCCAACTTTTTTTCTTAGTTTCGGGATGAGCCCGTTTGCACACTACTGCCCTACACTTAAACAGCTGAAATTGGCCAAAAAAAAAAAAGTAATTTTTTATAATTTTGCAAATATTTCCCATGCCAATGGCCATATATTTGGCCATTGGTATGCCTACTACATTTAATACATGCTTTCTCTGGAGCTGTCATGCCTCCGTTTTGTAATTTGCAGAAATGTATTCGGTTAGTATCCGAATACATTTCTGCAGGTTACACTATTCCTGCACAGATGCCTGCCTGCTTCCTGGATGACTAATTCACCTCATTTGCATGGTTTTCACCAGCAAATGGGGCAATTAGCATATAGCAGTGTTGTCTGAGCAGGAATAGTGTCGGAGTGCTCGTGCACGTCCCAGGAGCTCATTCCTGGATCGCTCGTTGACCATATTGCATGCAGCAGCTCTTGCACTATTCCTGCACACTATGCAGAACTTGCTGAATCCTTGGGTTTGTCTAATTATGATAATGTTTGTTACGCTGCTTAGCAGCATGTTTCATACTCAATTACATGCAAGTTGTATGTTCAGTTTTGGTTTCTATGTTATTGGGCCGGATTCACGAAGGCTTGCACGGAGTCTAAGAGTAGTGTAAGACTCCATGCAGCCTTCGTGATCCAGGAACAGCCCAAAGTCCGTGTAAGAGACAAGCTAAAACGGCTCTTACACGGAGTGGGCGTGGATAAGCTAATCACCTCACTTGCAGCCGAATAGCATGCAAATGAGGATGATTAGCGATCCAGGAAGCCCAGAACAGCCCGTGTAAGAGCCGTTTTAGCTGCAGAAATGTACTCAGTTGACAACTGAGTACGTTTCTGCAAAAACTGCAATGGAGCCATGTCAGCTCCAAATAAAGGGTGCATATGTGTCAGGCAGCATGCCAATGGCCAAATATGTGGCCATTGGCAAAGTAACCTGATGCAAATATAATAAAAATATAATTTATATATTTTTTTTCGGCGATTGCCGATGTTTAAACCCAGCGCAGCCCTGCGCAAATGGGCTGCACTGTATAAAACATAAAAACGAAGGTTTTAAACCCACAAATGTGGGTTTTATGCAATACATGGAATGTCAATGCAGGGACCAGCAGACCAAAACCAACATGGCCACCGTGTAGTGGTTGCTAAGGGGGGAAGCTGAGTCTAAGACATGTAACTAAGCATTAGTAGGCAATCTGATGCAAATGAGTGTTAGGATACTGAATTCCACTGTCACATAGAAAATGAGCATAGTCTGAGTAGTGTAAGAGTTACAGAAGGGGGAGGAACAGAGTAGGAGATAGGTGACATCACAGGGGGGAATGGTAGAAAGAAATGCAGTTCATTGGAGGTCAGAGTTACATGACAGATGTCAGACAGATATCATGGAAAGAGGTGTGCCACTAAATAAGCATGAGAAAGTCAAGAAATGGAAGGTGTACACTGTTGCCTACACCAAAGTTTCTTGCTGGATGTGTATGCGCACGTGTGCGCGCCATGAAGCGCGAGTAAGGCAGTGTGCGTGCGTGTAAGGCAGTGTGCGCACGTGTAAGGCAGACTGAGCATGTGGGAGCGTGTTGGCAGATTTTTAACACCATTTGCGTGGGCGTGCACGCGTTTTAATCTGAATAAGCAGATTCTGAACTGTGTAAGTATGTGTGCACGCGTGTAAGCCACTGTGAGCGTGTTTCTGCTGGTTTACACACGGCTCCACCCTGAGGAAACAGAAAGGAAAAAGGAAGCAACAGATTTAGTAGGAAGCTAGCAGGGAATACTGCTGGAGCTAGCAGGTGAAAACAATTAGATGCAGGCAAGTACACAGGCAGAATAGTAGCCCAGCCCAGCACTTAAAACTCTGCAAACAGCAGTGCAGGATGTTTCTCTCAAGAGACACTGCAAGACAGGAGTTAAGTTATCAGAAGTGAAAACTGAAAAGCTGAACTCAAAGCAGAAATGTTAGGGGCTGCCATAGCTGTCATAATGAGACATAGGCGACTTGCTGAGGGTGGTGACAATGCAGATGGTGCCAGACAACCCACAGTGAGGAGACGGAGAAGAGTGTACAGGCCCAGGGTCACCTACCACGGGTTACATGAGCTGGAGATAGTAGAGCGCTATAGAGTGGACAGAGACCTCCTGCAGCAAATAGTGGAGCTGTGCAGGCCACGCCTCACACACAGAACCAACAGAGGGGAACCCATCCCAGTGGAAACCAAGGTATGTGTTGGCCTAAGAATACTAGCAACAGGTACCTTCCAGAGACCAACTGGTGATATGATGGGGATATCACAGGCATCAGCCTCCAGGGTACTGCAAAAGTTCCTGGATGCCATGTCAGCACATGTCGGTGATCATGTATATTTCCCCAATGCCCGTGAGGTATTGGCCAGCAATATGCGTCTCTTCCAGCAAATAGCGGAATAGTGGGTGCAATAGACTGCACGCACATACGCATCAAAGCACCAGCTGGTGAGCGGGGTAGGGCATACATCAACCGCAAGGGCTTCCCCTCCATCAACTGCCAGGTCATATGTGATGCCCAGGGCATAATAATGAATGTGTGTGCTGGCTGTCCTGGGAGCTACCACGATTCCCACATCTGGCATTTGACGCAGCTGTACCAGACATTTGCCACTGGGGACATCCCGCATGGACACCTAGTGAGGGATGCAGGTTATGCACTGGAGCCGTGGCTGATGACACCCATCAGAAACGCACACACACCTGAACAGGAACGACATAATGAGGCACACGCACAAACACGTAATGTAATAGAGCATGTATTTGGGCTGCTCAAGTCACGGTTCCGGTGTCTGGACACATCTGGTGGAGCCTTGCAGTACACACCAACTACATGTACCCAAATTGTCATGGTATGTGCTATGCTACATAATATGATCTTGCGAAAACAGCTGCAGCAGGACCAGCATAGGGCCGGGCCAAACAGCCCCCCACCATTGCCAAGGCCATCACAGGCAGAGCATGACTTGGAGGAGGAACAACCTGAGCCTGCCCCAGTAGGCAGAAGGAGGCATGCCCAGTATGCCCTGGCCTTGGCAAAGAGGCAACGCATAGCACATACACTGGCTCAGTAGGAACCCTGGGAATGATACCCCTCTCTGACTCACTCATATAGTAACAGGGATGCCTAACATGACACAACCTGCTCTCAAACATGTATAGGGAAGTGTAATATGCGCATCCGACAGAGGCAGCCCTGCAGCACCACCTGAGGCATGAATGCTATGTGTTAAGTAATGTAACACCATGTACTATATGCACACCTGAGGACCCTGACTAACATCCTACCCTCACCAAGCATCATGCCACAACATGACAATGAGATGATCAAGTGCAATAATTGACTGAAGTATCGCAGTTAGTCAAAGGGGATCCAATGTGTGCCAGTCAGGGATGACATGCTGAGCATGACATGATGCACCACCTGCTAGGACTTGCATGCACCTATCAGTGCAGGCCGTATGGATACTGGCAAAGGCTGTTGTTACCCACAGTGTGCCCTGAATAGGTAAGGCTCAAAACACAAACCTATCTCCATAGGTATCAGAAGGGATAAGAATAAGATAAGGGATAAGTCGAAACAGCAAGATGCATGCAGTCTAAACTCACCCAGTATGGAGAATGTTGATATCTGCGCTGTAACAGAAAACTGAGTCAAGGCTCACAACAGCACCCTAACACTACCAGGTTACACCTCATACTGTGCTGTACAGCCCCAAAACTTGGAACAAGCTACAAAAGGAGGGTGACTAGCAAGAATTGTCAAGGATAACCACACCCCCATGTTGGTACCACAACAAAAAGCAGCATGGACTAGCCATGGTCAAGTAACAGTGGCTAAAACTGCCCCCCAGTTTATAGCCTGCTACAGACTACTGTCCCAACACCAGGAACTGCACCTGGCCTATGCTGGAATACATGAATATATCAAGTCCTCCAAACCACATTATATTGGGTGACTGAAAATACCCAGACATAGACTGGGAGCATTATACTAGCTCCAACAGTGTAGGACAAAAGTTCATAGAATCCATAAACCAAAAGGCCCAGGAACAACGTACCACTCCCACAAGAGGGGTAAGCATACTGGATGTGATAATCAGCAACATGGGTACTGGATGGCAAGATGAGAAGTGTATTGCTCACTGGTAAAACCAGACCATAGAGTAATCACACTGGATATACAAATCCTGACCACAGTCCCTGGCCAGAAAACCACAGTGGAAAACATGTGTTAAGCAATATTTGCACTCCTCCAAACTGATGTGGAATCCATTAAAGGTCCTGTGCAGGTGCAAAATATGGGCC
The DNA here is from genome assembly GCF_019279795.1 of Protopterus annectens. Classification (NCBI taxonomy): domain Eukaryota; kingdom Metazoa; phylum Chordata; order Ceratodontiformes; family Protopteridae; genus Protopterus; species Protopterus annectens. The sequence continues at coordinate 1,106,035,210 of NC_056747.1, forward strand.
ACACCTCAGAACCTGTAATACAGCCATTCCATGAACACTGCCAGGAATGCTTGGATTATGCAATCCTAAATTAAAACAAGACACAATGCCATACACGAGGAATCTGGCATGGTGGACACCAGCCATAACCAAACCATGCAAGAGAATGAGAAAGCTACCACATGATAGAGCAAACATAAACAATGAAGTAATCACTGATCAGTAGTATGGCAATAAAATCTGTCCACACATACAATCCACTAAGGCCAGCCACAACAAGTTGAATCTGTGAATCCTGAGGCAATGTTACACCTGCCCCAAGTACACAGACAACCCCAACTCCACCCAAGAAATACAAATATATGTGAGAGATGCAACCATCTATCCAAACTGGAGGCTGAGCTCCCTCAACTCAGTACTCCCAAAACTAGTCAGGAGGAGAAGGTAACCACACACACCACAAACACAGTCCCACATAGACCTATCACAACTGCAAACCAAACACATAAACACAGAAAAACATTCCCGGAGGCACAAATTACAAACACAGCACACCAACAGAGGCCTCTAAAGCAGACACCCAATCAAACAACCTCCAAACATAGCACATGCAACACATAGTACACAAAGCTGGTGTGCCAAACAGTCACAGGCCAGAAGGAGAAACAACATGCCTGATACAGTTGTAATAGGTGACTCCATAGTCAGACACACTGCTGTCCCGCACACCAGACTGAACAAGGGAAAGGGTACAGTAAGCTGCCTGTAGGCTGCCACAATACGCCACATAACAGAAGTATGCAGGTCACTCCAAAGCAAGTAGAAATATGATGCAGTCATAGTCCATGCTGGTGTGAATGACCTGAGATGTACCTCCCTAGACTAGATGAAAAGAGACATAGATGAGCTCTCTGATTATGTAGTCCAGGCCGGTATGACACTCACCGTTTGCAGCATCCTACCCTTACCAAGAATAATGCCACAGTACAAACACAGAATGATCAGTCATAGCAAGTGGCACACTTACTGGTGTCATTCCAAGGGGATCCAATGTCTGTCTGCTTGGGATGTCATGCTTGACAAGCCATGCAGCTGTTCTTGGGATGGCTTGCACCTGTTACCCCTGAATATTGGATAAGGCCTTTGCCACCTCCATAGACCCTTTTGTAGGCAAGGCTGAAAAGACTGACCCACCACCCTAGAAAACATAAGTGGAAAGAAACATAAGTGAAATGCTGACCAATGCCAGATGTGTAAACCCCAATATGCATGCTCCCAAGGCCATCCCCAGTATGGAGAACATCGATGTCTGTGCAGTGACAGAAACCTGCTGCAAGCCTCCTGACAGCACACCAGCACTACCAAGTTATACCACGTATCATATGTCATGGCCCCAAAACCTGGAACAAAACATAAAAGGAGGGTGAGTATCCATATTCAGCACAGACACCCATACGTCCAGGTAACTGACAATGCACAAGGCATTGGAGTCCACCCATGTGCAACTAACTGTAGGCAAGACTGCTGTACAGTCTGTAGCATGCTACAGACCACACTCTCACACACAGGAACCCCACCCAGCCGTCCTGAAGACACTGGACAGTATGAATGTCCCACCAAATACCAAACAAGGTACCACAAATTACCACATAGGTGGTAAACCATTATGTATGGAAGGAGTAACCAGGGACCTAGGGACACAAGTGGACAGTAACCTGTTATGTGACACCCACATTGCCAATGTGGCTAGGAAGACTGTCTACATTTGACATCGTATCAGGAAAGGATTCACATCTACGTCAACAGAGGTCATTGTGCCCCTATACTGTTCTCTAATCACACCCATAATCTAGTACAATGCCTCATATGGGATGTACCTTACCTGACACCTGCAGCAGTTAGAAAGACCTCAAAGGTACCTCACCAAGAGGATAAAGGGTCTCAAATATTTGTCATATGCTGCCTGGATGTAGACACCCCAGCTGAATGCAGTCACATACTGCCTACACAGAGGCATTGCATGCCTGTTGTAGAAGGCCATGCCCAACACAGGAGTAATGGACATGCTCCACCCCAGAAAACTCAAATCCATCAGAGCTGTGAGAGTGAGAGATGTCAACCTCAACAAATAATGAAATAGGATGTGCTGGTGGGACAGATACATAATCCAGAGGCTCCCACACCCTGGACCAGAATCCCACTCCATGTTAGGCAGAGCCCCTCACTGACACTCTTCAACAGGAATCTTGCCAAGTGGATGGATGATTGTCGAGTTACACTGGGGGTCTTCACTGTGTCATGTCCAGACAGAGGCACAGCAAAGCAAATCATAAATGGCCATAATATTCACATAGCAAGGGGTGGCAAAAGCCACACACACTCTGGCTAGGCTAACAAATGCCCTAGGGTGGATAGCCTAGTATGAACCTATGAACCTATGAAGATACAAATTGTACAGGACACTAAGGATAATCCCAAGGCTTTCACAACTGATGGTAGGAACCATGTTGGGAATTCACAGATATGCTCTGAATCACACAAATATCACAAACACACACACATATTGCCAACATACATCCTGACAGGTGCAGTGCAAACCCCCGAATGCAGAATATCTATCCCAGCAGACTGCTGGCGCCCTGACATTGCAGATGCTGAGGTAACAGCCAACATCTACAAAACAAAACACACAGCAGCAATGGTATGAGATGGTGTCCTGGGCTTAGTGCAACATGGACTCCAAGATGAATGGAATGCCAAACCACACTACTGCTCAATGTCAGCCTTACCACAGAATATGTACCCAAAGAGCAGTGTACAACAACAGTGGTCCTTCTCAACAAAGGTGTTGCCTGAATGGATACTGAAAACTACTACCCCAGAATCCTGAGAAGCTCAGTCTGCACAGCTATGGAAAGGATCAGCATGTACCACAGACATAAAGATATTGGGGACCTACTGACACCGGACCCTACCCAGTGTGGCTTTCTTAAGTGCAGATCCTGCCCCTAAACATGTTTGACTCAATTAAAACAGTCATTAAGGTCATTGATGAGGGCAATGTGGTCCACACAGCGTAGCTGGACCTTGCAAAGGCTTCTATACAATACCCTACGTGTTCATTATAGATAAGCTCACCAGCTTAAATATAAACCCCTATGTCAGTAGAGGGGTTGCAAACCAGACCAAGGACAGAACAGACATGGTCAGACATGCTGCAGCCATGTCAGACTACAAACCAGATATAACTGGCATCCCACAAGGCTTGGTCCTGGGATCTCCCTCGTCTGGTATATATGTCCCATAGGTACAGGCAAACATGGAAGGACTGTGTCCGAACATGTTTTCAGAGGACTACAAACTGCTCACCACATATGATCCACCAGCTGACACAAGCATCCCACAAAAGGCCACATAGAAACAGACAACTGGTGCCATAGCCATGTCAGCAAACTAATTGCAGAAACGTGTATAGTCAACCCCGTGGATATACAGTAAGTGCCCACCAATTACCACATAGGTGTTAACCCATTATGTAGTTAACATGTAATGAGAGACCTGGGGACACAAGGTGATAGATATCCTGCATTGGACAAACATGTGCTGTAGTGTTTACAGAAACATACCATATACCCACCTAATCATGAAGGTTGTCAGATCTAGATAAGGGGAGGTCATTGTGGCTCTGCAGTCATCCTTCATCAGCGGTACAATTGACTACAATAGCCCCTGTGGGATGTACCTCAGCAGACACCTCCATCAACCGTAAAGTCCCCAACAGTACCTCACCAGGAGTATCAAAGAGCTAGTACAGATGCCATGTGTTGCTGGTATCAATAAACATGCTGCACCTTGTACAATCTGAATGGCAGTGAGCTATGCACATGAGAGACCTGAACCCCAGCACTGACTTACATAGGACAAGCTGTACTGCATGATCCATAACACAGAAGCCACCCCCATCCATGAGTGAACCCCCAGTACAGGCTACCCATAGAGTCACTTATCAATCTTCCTCAATAGGAATCTTGATGAGTGGATGGGAGATGGTAGCTTTATCCTGGGTATCACTGTCATGTCACAGGTAGATAGAGGCACAGTATACTACCATGACATATGTCATGGCAAACTCCACTTACAATGTGTGTTGAAGGACAAACACACTCTCCAACTAGCATTAGACATGGACTAGGGCACATCGCTAGTGTTTGCAAATGTACACCTATGTTGTGGAATACACTACCAATGTTGGACAAGCCTGGTTTAAGTAGTTCATATCTGAACAGAATGCAACATGGTCAGATGTACACAACTGGCCCCTAACCAGGCTGTTGTGCCCACTATCGAAATATAAAGCAGTGATAGCACTAAAGCCCAGGATACTGTCCACCACAGTCAAAGTACTACCAGTACACTATACAGTACTACAGTGTTAGGTCAGTGTGAAAGGATGTTGACAACTGTATGCAAAGTATCCCATGCAAACACTGCAGGCACAGTATAATCCTGTTGTGTTCACACACAAAGCAGTTGTACAGTAACTACACAACATGACACACAACACACAACCATAAACGGGTGATATTTGTTGAAGTTCACACTCATCCACAAATGTGGTGGGCTGCAGAGTCCAACATATGGAATGCTCACACTGGGCATGCTCACACACTTTGATAAATGAGACATATGTCAGACAACATGCCATGGGAAGGCTGAACTGGGCATGCTCACACACTTAGGCCAAATCTCAGTTTAGCAGTTGGACACACATATCTGGTATTTTTATGTGTTATTCCAGGAACCAACCACATTACAGCAGTCTGCCCAGTGCACACAGTTAAATGACTACAGAGACATACGTGATATAGTGGATCCCTCCCATATGCAAACATCTTCCACAGATGCACAAGTTGTTCATACAAACAGGGAATGCTATGGCAATAAAGATGTGCAAACAGTCTATCAGCAACAAATAATGTGCATTTGACAATTAAACATATGGGTGTAGAGGTCAACACTAGGCTGTTTGCCCTAGGGAATGACAGTTTAGCCAGAGTGTGCTTGGTGTCTGCCTCCCCACAGGATGCACATTCCCCTTTCTAAACACCGATGATGTCAGCACCCTATAAGTACAGCAGGAGAAAAAAAACTTCCTACTAATGCGAATAGTGCGCTCTGCTAATGCGTCTGTCACAAGTGTAATAACATAATTAGGTAGGGGTTTGAATCCTGCAAATGCTCATTGTGTGAGTGGGGTTGGTGTGTGTGTAAGTCTGTGGGAGAGAAATGTCCCTTTTGGCAACAGGGAAACACACTACAGGATGCACATTCCCCTTTCTAAACACTGATGATGTCAGCACTCTATAAGTATAGCAGGAGAAGGGAAAGCTCCCAGTAATGCGAATAGTGCACTCTGCTAATGTGTCCGTCTCAAGTGTCATAACATAGTCAGATAGGGGTTTGAATCCTGCAACTGGCAAGTGTGTGTTTTTGGCTGAGGGGGGTTAGTGTGTGTGAGGACAATGTCCCTTTTGGCAACTAGGTGAACAGACTACAGGATGCACATTCCCCTTTCTAAACACTGTTCAGCTGAAGGCCATGGCTCTGGCACAAGTTGTCTGTTTCTATGATGCCCCTTTGGAAGATGCTTGTGTCAGCTGGAGAGTCGATTATGGTGGCCAGTTCGCAGTCATCTGCATATTTGGTCAGCCACAGTCTGTCCGTGTTGGCCTGTACCTCCAATAAATATATACCAATCAGGAGAGGTCCCAGGACTGAGCTTTGTGGGACACAACTCGTAACTTGTTTGGAGTCTGGCATGGCTCCAGCAATTCTGACCATGTGGGTTCTGTCCTTGAGCCACTGTGCAATCCATCTAGTGACATAGGGGCTTATATTTAAGCCGGTGAGCTTCTCTAGAATGCCCAAGTGAGGTATTGTTGCGAAGGCTTTTGCAAGGTCCAGGTAGGCTGTGTGAACCACCTTCCCCTCGTCAATGGCCTTGGTGACTGTTTCAAAGAAATCAACCAGGTTAAACCTGGTAGTGCTGGTGTGCTCTCAGTAGCCCTGAACCAGGCATCTGTTACTGCACAGATATCGATGTTCTCCATGCCAAGGAGTGTTTTGGGTGCATGCATCTGGAGGTTTAGACTTCTGGCGTTGGTTAGCATTACTCTTAGTTTCTTATCCCTTGTGATACCTATGAAGGTGGGTTTGTCATTTGAGCCTTGCCTAACATAGGCACTATGGGGGTAGCAAGAGCCTTTGCCAATATCTGAAAGCCCAGGGGTGACAGGTGCAGGCCATCCCTAGCGAAGCAGGTAGTTCAACAGAAGATGAATATGTGAAGGTGTAGTGCCTGTGATTAGTTAGCAGTAGCATATATGACTGCTCACATTGACACATGCCAGGTAAGTCATATGCACTGTGTCACAGGCAATGTACATGTGAACAGGACAAACAGTGACATCCTGTCCAGTGGGACATAGACATACATATAGTACGCTATGCAGATGGCACTAGGAGTCCACAGAAGCTCTATAACTATGCATTGCAGGTGTGATCAGTATTCCAGGGTAATTGCAAGCAAACATGCATGCAAACAAAGCTACAGTAAACAGGGCTGCATGTAGTCCATTGTACAACAAACAAGCTGTACCAGTTCCAGTAGGTAACACTGCAAATATGCAGGCACTATGCACATGTACATGGAAATACACGGGTCAGATGGCTAGGGTCCAGTCTCAGTGCACACAAGTGTACAGACCATGTACTGTCAGGATGTACAATAACTGGATGGAAACCCATGTGCTCATACCTGCAGTAATACACATGTCAAATAACAGACACTGAGCCTTCACTCAGTGGTTCCATACTTAGTAGGATGTATGCTACCTGGCCTGCCACCACAGTATCCCTGACATATATGGGGACTCTCCCTCCTGTGACAGTTAGTTTTGTGTGTTGGGGCTGTCTAGCATGGTATGAGATATGAGCATGCAGTGCTAGGGTGCTCCTGTGTGTCCTGTACCAGTCGTGTAGTACTGCACACATATCAACATCCTCAAACATCTGCATTGCAGAGTCCAGTGTGGGCAACATGCCACTTGCAATTTACATGTCCATCATTGCGTATTACTACATTCATTACCTTATCCCCTGTGCTACCTATGTATGTAGCCTTCTGTTGACATCATTACCACCAGTATGCCAACATGTGCAGATGATACACTATGGTACTTACCATGGGTGTAGACAACAGGACATGACAATCACACACTTACTGCATCAGGCATGCTGTGATATACCCACAATTAATTCAGCACACAGTACTGTTAACAACATGATACTATTACTACACATCTATGTGGTCACCCTGTGCATCAGCAACATGTTAACCTGTACCTGCACAGTTGTTACAGATTGCAGGAGGTGGCACAGTTTCATCATATGCACAGGGTGTGAACTTGGTATGCCTGAGTCAGCCACTGATACCACCAATTGACATGTATGTGTATGTGTGTTGGTGAGGGACAGCAGTAGAAGGTGGGGCAATGTTGATGCAGTGTGTGCGTGTATGCGGTAGCCCTAGGTGTTGTCAATTCGCATGTGTGTATGGATGCACACAGTTCCACCTCATGGCTGCCATATACTGGTGTTTGTGGACAGCCACAGACTGTACCTGCCAGGTCATACAGATCAGTGTCTCTGGCCACGGACACGGTACCTGTGCCTTGCAGGGGTGCTGCAGACCATATCCAGTACCAACCCAGACTGGGTACTGTCATCAGAAGCAGGTGTTCGTTGACTGGACACAGATCCCTGTCGGGCCTGGCCAGAGCCACGTGCACGTGGTCTCCTGGGGCGGTCTGATGACAGCACAGACCCAGCATTGCTGGGGCTGCTGCTGGCACTACGGGGGCAGCCGCGGCCCTGTTGTCATCCGCGATGACTGCCAGCTGCTGCTGTTGCTGGCATACGGCCACGTCGACGCCTCAACCGCCCACCATCACCCTGGCTCATGGACATGTAGTTGTGGAACCGGTATAATATGTCCCCACAACGTCTGTCTATGATATCGGAGAAATCACGGATGGCGGCCGCAACGTCACGCATACTGTCATTCATGGCTGTGCGACATGCTGTCAGCTCCCTCAGACCCTGTCTGGTGTACCGTTCCATACGTGACTGTGCCTGCATGACAGCCCGAAACATAGCTGAGGTTGTAAGACCTCTGTGGGCACGTCTGACAGGGGCAATACACCCACGGATGCTCCCACGAGAACCCCTGGACATCTGTCTGTGTGGTACCATCTCTGGGCCATGCCCATGGCTGCTGTGTGGGGAGGCATGTGCCACAGATACCACATTACCCTGGTCAATGCCCACTGTATGCTGTCCATCAACTAGGGACATTGGTGACAAAGGGTGTATTGGCAGGATAACTGTGGGGTCGACAGCTGTGTACTGTCAATCGGCTGACCAATGGCGGACCCTGGCATACTTTCCTGTGCCATTACACAGATGTCATCATTATCAGTACCCATGGCACCTGATTCAGGTTCCCTGCTACATGACACCAGAGCAGCAACAGAACCTGTGGGAGGGAAACAGGAAACACAGTTTACAATGTCTACACATTACCAGTGATGCACACATGCACACATGCACACATGCACACATGCACAGGTGCACACATGCACATGTGCACACGTGCACATGTGCACACATGCACACGTGCACAGGTGCACAGGTGCACACATGCACACATGCACACATGCACAGGTGCACACATGCACACATGCACACATGCACAGGTGCACACATGCACACATGCACACATGCACACATGCACACGTGCACATGTGCACAGGTGCACACATGCACACATGCACACATGCACACATGCACACAGTTTCACACAATTGTACAGTACTCAGTATGCGTGATATCAACACACAGACACAGACACACCTACATGCATACAAAGAGCACTACTAAGTGAGCCAAATAGTACTATTACTATCAACACTATTACAGGAATTGTTAATACACACTCACCAGCATGGATAGGCTGCATTGCTGTTATACCAGAGGGTCCTGCAGACGTGAAGAAACTGATGTCAGTGGGCACAACTGTGCCATTGTTACTGAGTATGATACAGGTCAGTAGTACAACAGTCGCCTTTCACAGGTCAGCTGCTAATATTGAGGATATCACACTTGCACATTAAATACTATGGTGACAGCTACAAACGAAGGACACACCTCACACATGCATTAACTACCAGTGTACACAACAGTCAACTGTACATATGGCATATTACCTGCACGTTCACTGTCTTGCTGCTGCGTGGCTCCAGCCTCCATCATAATGCATGTCTGCTGCTGTTGTTGTTGCTGGCGGACTGGAGCCACTACACTCATGAGTAGTCCCTCCAGTCTGGTGAGTGGGGGATGTGTAGCCACCCCACCACCTGTGGCGACCTGTTGCCTGTGGATATCCGACGCACGCTGACGGACATGTCTGATTAAATCACTGCAGTGATGTCATACCTGCTCATATGTCCTATTATGCATGCCTATGTCATTTACCCGACGGACAAGGTCTTGCCACAGTGCAGCCCTCTCCTGCTGATTCTGGCTGGTGCGGGAAAAGAGTATTGCATAATCCCGCACCAGGCTCTGGTGTATCTCCTCATCCTCAGCTGTGGAGTAGGTGGGATTCCGCGAGTGGGCCATGTACCTGAGAAAGAAAATAACCTGGTATCAGCAATATATGTCAGCAGAATTTGGCACACATACTACACATGCTACTCGACTGTTATGATACAACATATCTCACATATGTAGCATCTGTCTGTCTATTGGTGGATACACATGTAGATGGCCAGGTATCAGTGCTCAGCCAGCAACTGTGCAACAGTACCTGGCACACTCCATACGACATACTACCAAACCCCAGCAGTCAGAACACTGATTCAGGTCAAGAGCACCTCCTCACTCTGGGGTTTGTATCTAGGTACTGTATGGCCTACATCATCAACTACTGTGAGCTGACCACACACTGATTGCCCTGGATATACATATCCCACCTCCACCACCAGCACAAACGACTATAGTGCATAACATTACAGATACAAACTTTACACTTTGTAACAGTGACATGGTATCCTTTCAGCCCACTGGGCCAGTGGCAGATACAACCCACAATGCTGACCCCTACACAATTGCTTTCTACAGACATCTCCGAGAATGCATAGATCATGCAATCCCATATATGACCAAGACACTCTCCACAAAGGGACAGCATCCTGTCTGGTGGACCCCAGCCATAGACAGATTATATTACAGAAGATGGAAGCTACTGCAAGACAGAGCATAATTCCATAAAGGGAGGGTATGTCTGAGCAGCACTAGTAAGAATCTATTTTCCATCATACAAAATCCATGGGCAACTTTGAGAGGGAAATCAAGAGGGACACTACAGATAACCAAAAGGCCTTCTTCAGTTATGTTAGCAACCTGGTCAGGATCCATCCTCTATGCCCATAGTTAGTACACAACAACAAAAATTTCACTGACACCACAGATATCGACAACATTGTGGCAGACAGGTTCAGTGCAGGTGTCACCCTGCCCTCTCCCCCAAAATAAGACATAGTTATCCCAGCTGACTGTAACCTCCCTGTAATCACAGATGTCCAGGTGAGAGCCACCCTCAGGACAGCAGAATACACAACATGAATGGGACCTGATGATATCCCCAGTTGCATGCTACATAAACTCTGACAGGAGCTAAACACACATATAGAAGTGCTATGTAACACTAGCCTGACTACAGGATATGTACCTGTACACTGGCGCACAGCAGCAGTGGTTCCACTCCACGAAGGAGGCACCTCAACATACCAATACAATACAACACAATACATTATATTACAATACAATACTATACAATATGCTATTGCCCCTGGGACTACAGCAGCGTACTGTTCTGCTACCCTGACCATTGTGACACATGTGGTGTGATGGTACCTGCTGCTGTCACACAGTTACACAGGGTGACTCATATGGCATATTACCTATCTGACTAACATTCAGCAGGGGTATGTGTGACATGTACTCATGGGTAGTCTTGCTTCTTAACACTGTGTGGTTTCTTGCAGGGTATGTCTTATCTGTGGGTAGGGACTCTTACCTCCACATGTGCAATCTATTGCAGTGGCACGGACGACACACAGCAGACATTTAGGTTGTGGATGGTGTGAGGTGTTACTATGGTTGTTGGACATCTGTCATGGGTGTGACTTACATATGTAAATCCGGGAGTGGTAACCTCTATGTGGGTAGCATATGTGTACTCTGTGGTGTTGTCAGTCACTGTGCATTGGTAATGTGTTTGAGTGCATTGTCACAGTGTTGTACATGTCACTGTGTCCTTCTCCATATCTGTAGCTGTCATGTGAGGTCCATACCATGGCATCCATTATGTGGTGTGGAAGGGTACACTGACCTACATTTCCATAGCTGACACACCATGTCCACTGACACATACCATGTGCAGGTATTCCAGGGATAGTGTGCCACTGTGAATATCATTGGGGCCACTATTGTACACATTTATGACCCTGTTCACCCCTGACACATGCAGTGGTGGGCAGCCAATCACATATCTGGTGGTTACTGGTGTAGGTGATCTGGAATGTGGTATGGTACTCCGGTTTTGACACTGGTGTTCACTTCATGCCTTTGTCACCAGGCACCTGTTGCAATACATCTGTACACATGTGCCTCACTCAGAATTTATATACATCTCTCTCTCTCTCTCTATATATATATATATATATATATATATATATATATATATATATATATATGTATATAGATATATCTATATGTATATATATATATATATATATATATATATATATATATATGTCCGTATACATATACACATATATATATATATTGATGTACATATATTGCTATAGATGTGGAGGGGGGGGACACAGAGGGGGTGTGAGTGACAGAGGGGGTAGGACAGGCTGTGTTGCAGGTCATCATATACAGTCATACCTGTAGGTAGTCAGATCAGTCTGTCTATGTATATGTATCTACATATATCTATATCTGTATGTGTGCATTACATAGATATGTTTCTACAATATTCTATCTACATCTGTCTATGTATTCCTACATCTCTCTCTCTATGTATGTATACATATATGCATATCATATATATATATATATATATACACATACATATGTTGACATACATACGTATCCATATGTTAGACAGGTATATCAACATATTTGTCTACCATACTGTATACACACACTAACATACTGCTAAACATACATAACTGTGAAACCTACTTTGTACATGGCACTACAACGTACAATCAACCAACATTGATATGTGCACATAGATGCTCTCACATACAAATATATGTACAGCCTTCACTGATAGTTGCTGTATGTCCCCTGCCCTTTACACATCTTCATATACATATGGATACAGACCAATGACACATATGGAGGGTTCACAGTATGTAGACCTTTATAGTATTACTTTACATTACCTGTGTTTGTCACAGCTGCTTGTGTTGCTGTCTGGTTGTCTGTCCTGCTGCTCCACTTCCCAGTTGTCAGCTTTCAGGTAGCAGTTGCTGAACAATTTGTTTGTGTCTGCTTAATTGCAGTTTTCTCTGTCTCTGTCTCTCTCTCTCTCTCTCTCTCTCTCTCTCTGTCTGTCTCTCACGTCCTTCTCAGGGTGCAATGAAAGTATTGCATGTGTGGACTGGGAGTACAGCATACTTTTGTAGGTATCTGCATATGCCCATGTGATGGCCTCTGCACCAATTGTTAGCCAGCATTTGCTAATTGCATGCAGCCAGTTGTGTACTGATTGCAGTTCTCACTGTGATTTCAGAACAGTGCTATAAAAAGGTATGTGAGATAGGTGTAACCCTTTCAGATTTTAAGGGCAGGGACCATGCTGTTATGCTGTGGACAATGTTCTGTGAGTGTAAAGGTTGGTATCTCTCTCATATTTCCAGGTGTGTTGTAGATTAACATTCCTCCATTCATTTCTCCAGTTTCCTGTACTAACTGTGTATGTACACTGACACCTACAACTACTACTACTGTTAATGTGTGTGTGTGTGCTTTCCTTTCACTTTTGCTTGCACTTTGTTGCTAAGGCTTCAATAGTTGCCCTTTACAGTCACTACTTGTATGCCTGCTAGGTGTCTTGACTGTAGTGTGCTGCTGTAGCTTTCCTATTTTCCATGTACATTCACACCTTGGAATGTTTGCTATATCTGCTAGGGTGTTACAGCATGCAGTGTGGTCTGGCCATGGTGTGGGCCTTGACATCTGTTAGGGTATTTGAGTATGCTGCTGAGCAGGCCGCAGAGACTTTCAGGTTCATCTGTTATGTGCCTCATGGAATGGTACATATCAGTGGGGTACACCCATTAAAATGTCTGGTATGCTGCAGTCGTGACTGTGGGTTAGCATGAGCATATGTATTACTACACTTTTTCTGCCATGCAAGTGATGAATACTTTCAGGACTCCATAGTTACCATTGAATGTGTTACACCTTTCTGCCTACTGTTTGTACATTTCACATGGGGTCTGTGGGGCATCCCTGTAAGTCATTCATTGTTGCTATGTCTAGGCTCTTAACTATTCAAATATGGTGGTGTCAGACCCGTCATGTGTACAGATATTTGCAGGTTGTCCACATTTCTGCCTCATATTTTGGTCAATATCTCATGCACACCTTTTTCTGGCAAGTCACTCTGGGCTCAAGTCAGAATATGGTGACAAACATTCAAGTTTCAGACTGCATACCCTTCCAAACATCCTACAAAGTGCAGACCCTGTTACTCTCTGAACTGTCTGCGTTTGTTGTAACATTATTTGTAATGTGTCCCTGGTTTTGGGCCTTTGCTCTACATATTTTATTACTTGGTCCAGATGTGTTCCTGTAAGAGGTTGTGGGGTATGGGCAGTGATTATCCTGCTGTGAGTATGTGTGTGGCTTGCAAGGTGCTATAGTGACATTATTACCTACTAGCTTCCAACTAGCATGGCTGTTTCTGTTCACACACTACTATTATGGAAATCCACTAGTTTTGATAGTAATTCTAAATGGCATGCTTTGTGTACTACACATCTATATTCCCTTTACATTCATTCCTACTATTACATGATATATTTATTTTAGCACAATGTTCTTGTATAAGAGTCATGGCTTAGTGGTAAGTCATGCAGACTACTGTTTCCAACGTCCTGGGTTGGGACTCACAGTGGGATTTTATTTTGCTTTTGAACTGAGTACAGGACCTGTCAATCAAAGTGACTAAGGCACTTTTAAGCAGTTGTAACCGGGTTAGCGCTGGTTTGCTTGGAGCTCACGCATGCGCACTGGCGTTTAGCTCCAAGACACCCGCTTACAACCGCTTAAACGTGCTTACTCTTCAAGACACCGCTATTTTCTTTGAAAGAAAAGAAAATGGGGAGACAGGAAAGTGGTGAAAAGGGGTCACAAAGAGGGTAAGACAGTAGGGAAACAAGCTTGGGATGTGCAGGAGGGATGTAGGTAAGGCCCATAGCTGCCCATTTCTTCATCAGCAACAGCTGTGCATATGTATGTAATTTGTTGTGACATTTGAAACCTTCCACCCCTGAGAAAGGTGTCAGGACAACAATAATACTTGTTGTACAGCCAATTGTAACTGATAGGTTCCATGTCCAGTAGACATGTGTGCGGAATGGGCAGCTATGTATGGGGCGTAATTTTTTTGTGGGTACAGAGTGCCCTTTTTTTTTTTTTTTTTTCAGGTGAGAGTGGTATGTCAGGTGAAGGAAGTCGATACAGCTGGGGAGGTAGGTTGGGTAGGTAAACAGACAAGACAAACAAGACGCATACAGGGGTGGTGTATGACACGTGTGGGGGGGTTACGCAATTGACGGGGATGGAGGTTTGGATATCCAGAGCCCATGAGCCCACAGATGGCAACAGTGGAACTGATATCCCCACCCATAGGCAGTTGCCACTGTTCCTTCACTGCCCAGGACGGGGCTGTGCTGGGGGCTGTGTAGGCGGGGCAACAGGCATGCCCGTTAGTTGTGCCACCAGTGCCTCGAGCTGGCGTAGGGGCTCGAGAACAGAGTCCCGAATCTCCCTACGCACCACAGTCCGGACGCTACGGAGGGTGAGTGGTGGTTCTCCTCCAGCCACACTTGCAGGGGGGGGGTGAGCCCCATCCCCTGCAGCGCTTCCACCCGCAGGTGGCACAGGGCCACCGGAGGAGGGTCCGGACTCGGCACTAGTGCCAGGTGCACTTGCCAGCTGAGGTGGGAGAGGTGGGTCCGCTGGAACCCGCCTTCCCTGTCGTACTATGTTTTGCATTATGTCATGACAGTTTGGGTTAGTGACATATAATACCATTCACAATTAGTTGTAACAGCATGCATTAGTATTTCCATTAACCAAACACCCAGATATTCACACCATTGAACAGCATGCATAACACATGCATAATTTGAACAGAAATACACAGTCCAACAACATGCAGGGTTAATTGATGGCAACAGGCCATCAGGTGTGGATGTATGAACAGGGCAGATGCATCAACAGACATGCAAATATATATGACCCAA
>NC_056747.1:1106055865-1106133365 GCF_019279795.1 Protopterus annectens
GACCAGATATAGTATATTAAATAGTCAGTGTCAGTGGTGCCACAGTGCCATACTCGTTTTAATGCAGAAGGCTGTGGGTTCTAGTCCCACACCAGGTAGATTGATGACACTGCAGTGCAGCATAAGTGGGGTGCTGCACTCTTGAGTGTACTGTCCTTCAGAGGACATGTTAAATTGAGGCTCCAATCTGATTGAGTTGGTGGTAACTCAGGTGGATGTAAAGGATTCCAGGGCACCTGTCAAAAAGAGTAGAGGTCCTTTATTTTGCACAACATAAAAAACTTTACAGGCAGATATATATATATATATATATATATATATATATATATATATATATATATCTTTCTTCCATAATTGGCCCCCACTCCTTCTTCTACAACCATAATCTAATGTTTTGAAATCTATCTGCCAAAATCCATTTTACATTAAACAAAATGTCATTTAATCTTTCATTCCACATAACCCATATTACATAAAATAAATTCTTACCTATCATTCTCACTTATTCTTTCTTGTTCCTATAATATCTATAAATAATAATACATATTCATATTCATTATTATATACTGTATATATCATTAATATTCTCCAAAAGGTTTTACAGAGTTTCCCCACTCTCTCACATTTAAAAAAAGGAATAAACATACTTTGTTGCCTCTTCCACCCCACAAAGTAAATACACTGTTTTAGCTTTCATTTTATATGGCATGTTCCCCTTTACTGGTAACTTAATTATTACCAGTGACCATAGGAAATCCTGTCACTCTACTATCTTGGTGCACAACATTTTCCTGACTTTAATAGTTTTAATAACTTCTTATGGTAAATTTTCCCATGGATTTACACAATAATATTATTTCATCACATTATTATACCACATCCTGCTATCTTTCTATATATCATCAGTTTTTATTTTCCGTTTTAGTATTTACATACTTTTTTCTCTTTTTCTTATTCTCATCTTCTACCAGAACATTTTGTACTTATATTCAAACATTTTCTCTCTACTAGTTTAAAGAAGCAGAATAAACAACTGGATTTATTAATCCCAACCCCCCCTCTTTTCACTGGGTTTACTCTTGAAGCCCATATGAAAGAAAACACCAATTGCACAAGTTCCTTTTCATATTTTATGGGCTCATATAAACATTTGGTATATCTGCTATTTTTCCCATTAATACAGAATTCACCAGATAAAACTATTTCCTGAATGCTAATCTACACATCCTCTGTAGAAGACATATTGCATCATAACTGCATAATGTTTTACAAATTTTAACCCAAGCAAAAACACCTCATTAATTGAAAAATACATATCCCCAGTTTTCACCACCCAAACCCTTACATTTATCTTTATTCAAGGCCATCCCCGTTCCCTTTAAACATCCACTCGGGCAGACCAACACTCCCCTTATCCTCATTTTGTTCTTAGCAACTACAATTATATTATATGCGTCTGTCAAAACTACTGGAATCACTATCTCCTTTTGCATCACATCTCTAGTATATTTCATTTTATAAGCTACTTCACTCACTATTGCATTCATTACTACTGCAAACAACATTCCACTCGTTGGACATCTTTGCCTTATACCACATTTCATGCATATTTCTTTATTCAGCCTCTCATTCATTGACACTTTCACTCTGCTATTTTGATATGTTTACATAAACACTCTGCTAATTCTATTACCTATTCCAGACCTCTCCATAACATCCCTCAAAGTATCATATTGTACTGTATCAAATGCCTTGCTAATATCATCTACCATAAGTTTCACATCCTTGCTTTTACTTATATCATCCACAATTTCTCTCACAACCAATAACAATTCTTGACATCTGTTCCCTTTTATAAAATATATATTTTCTTCTATAATATCACTGCCCTTCATTCCATTCTCATCTGTATTATTCTTATAAATAATTTATAATGTATTTAATGTGATGAGTCCCCAATTTTTTTATTCATTCTCATCTTCCTTCCATATACATTTTGATATCCCATTACATAACTCTTCATAAACAAGCCCTTCATTCGGCCCTTCATTCAATACATTTACAAAATACTCTGTTTGCTAATTCACTAATTTCATGTACATTCCATATCCTATATGACTTGGGCCTGATACTGAATCAACACTTACTTCCCAAGTACTTCATCCTATTCACTAATAATAATTTATTTTTTCAAATTCTTCCTAAAGTCATTCTGGATTTTTTTTAACTTTCCCCTCTCTCTTATTTTCTTCATGCTGCACTACAATACTCATATAATTTGCTCTTCTGTTCTTTTTACATCTCCTTTTACACATTTTATTTCCCTCATTATACTAACATCCTCCTTTACTATGTTACCCAAATATACATCATCCCTTGTAAATAATATTTCTGCCTAAACAGTTATACCTTATTTTTTCTCAATTTCTTTTATGTATTTCTTTTTACATATCATAATACTGTCTTGTATTATTCTATAAATTCTCTGACATGTTCCTATACATTTTCCCACACTTTATTTTCTCTTCCTTTCTTACATCATCTTGCTATTGACAAAACACTTTTTATACTTCCTTTTAAAAGAAATCCACCATTCAGACCAGTTTTTATAAGAAGTCATTCTTGGTTATATAATCCTTTCATAACCGTAGTACTTCCCACTCTGTAATTTCGTCTCATAATCTCTCAATTATTCTTTTTTCCCTTTTCTATTTTAATACATACTCCTTTTCTTTTATCACCTCCATGCATATTGCTAAATAGTTTTAAAAATGTGTCACTAATGTAGCACCATCTGCTACCCTCAAAGATTACAGTAGTATAGCAATAACCCATGCCTTGTTGTGGGTAATGCTGGATTTACCCACGGTTGGCGTGGTTTCACCCTCGGGACCAAACAAAGCCAACCGTGGGTAAATCCAGCATTACCCACACCCAGAAGTGGGTTATTGCTATTATACAATGACATTATTTAAGAAAAAAAAAATACCTTTCTTAAATAATGGCATTGTATAATGCCTCCTTGCTGCCCTTCCGCAACTGTCTGGTATTCCACTGCAGTTCTGATGTACAGTGCATGTGTATGCCTACGCAGTACATCAGAGCTGTGGGCAAAAGCAACAGAGAAAGCAAGATCTCCGTTGCTTTTTACTGTTTTGCTATGTTAAATGGGTTTAACATAGCGAGACAGCTTTAAAAAAAGCAACAGAGAATCTCCGTTGCTTACTTTAAAGCTGTCTCGCTATGTTAAACCCATTTAACATAGCGAGAGAGTTTTGAAAAAAGCAACGGACAAAGCAAGATCTCCGTTGCTTTTTACAAACTGTTTTGCTATGTTAAATGGGTTTAACATAGTGAGACAGCTTTAAAATAAGCAACGGAGATCTCCGTTGCTTATTTTAAAGCTGTCTCTCTATGTTAAACCCATTTAACATAGCGAGACAGGTTTAAAAAAAAAAAGCAACGGAGAAAGCAAGATCTCCATTGCTTTTTACACATTGTGTCGCTATGTTAAAGGAGTTTAACATAGCAAGACAGTGCTTTAAAAAAGACTTATACTAATGGAAAAAGTCTGGGCGACCGGACCTTTTTCCATTAGTATTAGTCAATTTACAACGTGCACGCTGGCCAATCAGCATGCACGTTTTGGAATATTAATGGGGGGTCATGGTATAATACAAAATAATACATTTCAGATTGAAGTGTTCCCTTCTATAAGTCCATTGGCATTTGCTCCACACAGTTAAATTACCACATTTCATCACTCATGTATTTTTTATATATTTCCTTTTCTTTTTACATGTTCCTCTTAAATCACAATCAAAAGTCTCATACAGTTATAACGTTCATGTTAACCACCACATAGTCTAATATTTGATGAAACAGATCCTCTCCGTCTTTCTTTGTTAGTTATATATGCATACAATGCTATAATTCTATAAACATGTTCTGTCCACCTCACATCCAAAATAGTTAACCTTCCCGTCTGACCTCTCAACCTGTTAGTGTAAAACATCTGGACAAAGCTGGACATAATGGTAGGACAAAGGCCCAAAAATAGGAACAGATTTTAAGTGTTGCACTTATAAAAAGTAACTAGAAAAACAGGACTCGTCTTAGCATGTATTTTTATGAAGGATATGAAGTCTGAAACTGAAATGTATGTCATTATTTAGTGACTTCAGTCCTCATATAATCCCAGTGATTTGCCAGAATGCCACATATTTTATGAGGACCAGACCAAAAATATGAGACAAAAATCTAGACATTCTGTGAATATGTGGACAGTTGAGAGGTATGCTTCCCATCCCTACCAACATTAGCTCTAGCATTTTCACGTTTTTTTTTTTTTTTTTTGCAAAATCCAGACACTCCAGAACAATATTTACTTCCTAAGTTTCATATTATATTTCCACTCCACAATTTGTTTGTTTCCAGTGTTTTTTCATTTGTCAGGAATCCTTAACATCCATATCACATTTAGCACACCATTCCAGTATTCCTATTCAACTATTCATGAATGTGTCTTGCAACAACTGTATTTCTATGTCCTCTCTTCTACAGTTTCTTAGCTCCTCAAACTTCTCAGCAGATACAAGCAATTGTGAAATAAGCTATAAACCTAAACTTCTAAATCTTTCTCTAGCACATATTTTCTTTTTAGTAAGTAAGGTTTGTAAAATGTATCAGCTATATAACCAAATCATTTCTGCAAATTCTATATTTCATCAGCCTTTTGAAGCTTTATCAAGAGACTTTTTAAATGCTTTGCAATGGCTCATGACCAGACTCTGCAATAACTAACTGGCTATAAATATAATCATGGAATTTTGACAAAGAATATCACTTGGATTTATTCCTGTTACTGCACATAACTTGCCTGTGCTCCTGTCAAAGCCCTTGATCCATATGCTGTTGGTCTATTGTCTTGTTGTAGTACTGCAACAAATCCTTGCTGGCATCTATTTAAACTATTATAGGTTATTAAACGCCACAACATGTCTAAGTAGGAATTCTTACAACAAGCCTTTTTTAACATCTGGAATCTTCTATCTTTTTTTTTTTTTTTACCAAAACCACACAATATCATGTTCTAATAGCTTGGAATGAACTTCAAAAGATATTTGACCATACCTCGGAATTGGGTTCCTAATAGAATGTCATGTCCTACTATATTGGGACTCAAAATGTTGTACAATAAAACTTTAAATACTAAATGTCTCAGCAGCAACAAATCAGAAAACAAAAACTGGAAAAAAATATAAATATGTCATTTTTGCAGGAGGGGATCCATTCCTTGTACTTCCTGGGGGGACTTGCACCCCTCCAATCCTACCTCCAAGGTTGCACAAACTCAGAGAAAAGGAGGAATATAGAAATTTATGTGATAACATACCTTTTCCTTTCACTGTGAGTAGTCTGATCTTGGATATACCATTGAAACTAATGGCATAATGCAGCATCAATATTGCATTTCTGTATTTAAGGGTACATAATACTTTATGTGCTGACACAGCAGGATACAGCAAATTAAGCGTTACTCTAGGAATCACATAATAGATTATGTGGAGTGGGTTTTTTGTATGTTTACTATGGCATATCAAAGAAGCAGTACGTACATGGAGTTAGTGCTGGTAACCACGAAATACAAATAACTTAGAAAAAGTATAAACTAGCAGAACACAGCAAAACAAATGACTGAATAAAATCAAAACGTTTAATCAGTAAAACAGGGTAAGCACTTTCACGCCACTACAGGGTGCTCCCTCAGACCATATACATTCACACAATAAAACAAGCAGTTAAATACACTTTCAAATTTACCTCACCAAAGCTCGTGATCTCAAGGCAGGTTTTGATGGGACAGGGTGTTTACTATGGCCCTGACTTTTTCAGAGTCTGGTTTAAGACCATCAGAAGTCAAAAAGTGGCCCACATATTTATGTACAAATTTGACATTTACTTCCATTCAGCTTCAGGATATTTTTTGTCATCTTGTCAAGTGTTTCTGCTTCGTTGAACTCCATTCCAGAAAATCGTATATGTTAATGATGTCTTCTAAGCCTTCAGTAAGTTCAATAATTTCAGTTTCTGCTCACAGAAATACTTTTGGGGATAACGATATTCCAAAAGGCAGTTTCAGAAAACTGTATCTACTTAAAGGGGTGTTGACTTTACAAAGCTTTGAATTTGCTTCATCTAACCCAGCTAATGAGAATTATTGCTTAGCATCTAGAACAAAGAGAAGCTTAACATGAGTCATGTTAGTAACAACTTCTTCCAGAGTTTAAAGCACATAATGTTTCTGTCTAACCTATCTTTCCATATGTTTGAACTCTGTATATCTGTTCTGCTTCTAAAAATGATAGGAGCTCTTCATAATGAATGAGTAACTAGCACTATGCCAGATGAAATCTTAATACATTCATTTGCTGGAAGACAGTCTAATCCAGTAAATACGCAGAGTATCTTTGTAAAATGTTAATAGTGTCTTAAATGTTCTGTTTCATAAATTTAAAAGAAGTAGTCATGACTGTTTTTCTGTTGTTGTGTTTGCTAATATTTAACACTTCTAGAATAATCCAGATGCTTCCTTGAGGAGGTGTGCATGCTATCATTGACACTGTACACATCTGAGCATTCTAGCTACTTTTGCAGATCTTATTCTCACCAGTATTAGAAACATTAATCACTCAGTCATAAAGATTCATGATGCTGTCTTCAAAAATCTTTGTGAATGATTCTGCATTGTAGCAATCCTATTAATTCTCAAGCATTATGGTTCAATATATTTGGTTGATTTATCTGACTTTCTAAGAATACTACATATAACATTTGTTTGTATTTTCTGCATTTGTATTCACAGTCAAGCACAATTTTAGCCAATGGGCTTTAGGTTGTTCCCAGTGTACATCAGAACATTGCATGAAGATTTATACACAGTGTGAAGCAGATTCAAAAATTTAAAAATAGCTTCTGGTAGGATATTGAATTTAGCTCCTGCATGTAGGTTAATGTAATATTTCTACCCCAAACCGTTACTTTCTTACACCAAAAATCAGTGACATTGTTACTCTAAATTATTATATGGCTGCTTGAAAACGGAACTGGATTTTGTTAATGTATTTCAACTGTGCCCACAATCATTTTCATTGTATTGTCTTGTTTTGCCTCAGAAGCATGAAGATTGTCACACAGCGTATAAATACGATTCACGCTTCCACAACACGCTTTCTTGTTCCTGCTGCTATTCTGTTTACACGGAAAGTAGTAGCTGATTGCATGTTTAAAACTAAATTATTTACATGCAGAAGAGTTATCTTTGGTTTGGAATATGCCTGAACTGTTCATTTCAGTACTACAAATTTATCTCTTCTCACCTCTTTGAGATTAAAATTATTAAATAATTTTAACTGTTTAATTGCTGTGATGTGGAAGAATACCACACATTGGACCATTTCTGACTTGTGTGCAATTCCACAAGCAGTGAGCTACAACTAGAACTTTTGAGTCTAGACTTTAAGTTTCCATGCTGCTTCAGATGTGTTGGTGGTTAAAGAAATGACTTTTTGATCAATAATGCTGACTTACAACACTGGAGATTGACAGTTCAGTGTTTTTCTGAGTAACAGAATGAAAAAATGAAAAGACTGTATGCAAGAGCAAGATATGAGATATGATATACCGTAACATGTCTTGTCTCAGCATAAAAATGTGAAAATGTAAAACTGACATTTTATTGGGTTTTGTAAATTGGCTGCTTTTATACATGGCTGTGATAGCAGGATTATCCTTGAGCAAGAAGACATTGCATCCTGAAGGAAAGAGTTTCAGCAGTTTCAAAAGCATTGTGCAACACAAAGGAAACAGCTTCTGGTGCCAAGCATATGTTTACATCTGACAACATGTAATGTATGTTGCAAATATGCAAATAAACATGTAATGTACGTTACCCAAAGTAACAGACTGAGGGCACAAACACAGCTGAAATATAAAAAGTATTTTAATGGATATGAGCTTTCATGCCAAAGTCGGCACTTCTTCAGCTCATTAAAACACATCAATAAATAGAACATTTAAAAACATCAACAGAATGCAAACTGACCAATCATGTCATCAATACAAAACACGTGGTATAAAGAGTTTCAATAGCACAATCTGTACACTGTCTAACCAAGAAAAACATTTGTGCTAATGCAAAATTTAAATATACAGATTAACCAATCATGTTGCAGTTTCAGTGACATAGTCAGCATTACTTCAAAGCAATAAAAAGCATGGTTTGAACACGTCAGAAAAGAAGAAGGAAATCTAGTGAAGGAGATTTGGGCAGATAGAAAGAAGACAAGTGGCAACAAGTATGTCCAGCAAAGAGATGAATGGATTGTGGGAGAGAAGTCCTGCAACGGGCAGGCATGACTGTTGAAGTATGTAGGAGAGTGGCATTTATTTATTGACATTTGTTTACCAGGAAAGTCCTACTGGGCACAGGTGCCCTTTTCCAGTGGAGGCCCGGGGAGAAAAACTCCAGGGTATCATATGTAATGTAATCAATATTTACAATAACAAATTTTATAATGCAGTTTCAGTGAATACATAGCATAATAGTATAATAAAATTTGTATTAATATTCAAAAACATTACATTTACTAGCCTTGTACTGAGAATTTAGTTACAGAAAAAACAATACTTAACTAATCTCACTATATTTTCCTGACTGATCTAAAGAATACTATCCCCTGGTCAATTGCTGGAACAAGGTAAGATGAAGTAGTTGAGAGATCCTTCTTTATCAGGATACAAGAACAGAATGCAATGAGACTTCTGTCTCACCTACTATTAAAACATTATTTCTGTATAGAATGACATCCAGCATTGTGCTAGTTACTTTTAAAAGTAATAAGTTACTATTACTAGTTACTTTTAAGCAAAAGTAAAATATTACTATTACTTATTATTTTTCTAAAAAAGTAATATATTACTATCACTAGTTACTAACTAAAGTAACTAGTTACTTTTAGTTACTTTTGAGTTATACATAAGTATAGTTTATCAATTCTCATATTAAGATTTACTCAAACAGTACTTGTGTGTGAGGAATACATGCTTACTGCACATGAATACGAGTGTATTAAAGTTGTATTCACAGTATTACAATAATGATGAATAGCATTTTGCAATTTACAAAGTCACACAGACTAGTCCATATAGTTCGAGAGTCACACTTTAATACTTAAACCAAAGTACACACAGCCAGCAACACAAGACCCATAACAGAAAATGTCATATAGGTCTAACAAGACTGTTAACACAACAGTCAACCAAAATATCACTTTATATAACTATTCACAATGACTACACAATGAACTAGTGGAGAAACAGTTCAGTGATATGAATGAAAATCTGATGGAAACTTTAGCAAGTGTGTCAACTGTTTGAACTACAGCTGACATTTGGACCCATCGGAATCGTAGTTTCTTTGGTGTCACCACCCACTGGATCAACTGTGACACACTTCAATGAAAGTCAGCTGCTTTGTCGTGCTGCAGATTACAGGGGAGGCATACATGATATCTCATAGCATCAGCTCTTGAGAGCATTTCCATCAAGTACAAGAAAGATCAAAAGGTGTGTGCAACAATTACTGACAATGGCAGCAATTTTGTAAAGGCTTTCAATGTCTTCACAGAATGTGAGAGATCTCAGACTACAAGCATTCTGTCCCAAGATGAGGATGATGATGGTGAAGTGATTTACAACAGTGTGACAGCCATGCTGAGTCCATCAGGGAAAAGTGAGAGCACCTATTCACTGCCTCCCCATCTGAGATGTGCAGCACACACATTGAATCTAGTTGCTGTGCAAGATGCTGAATCTGTTTGCAATGATGCACAGTATAAAAAGATCACGTGAAGCACCATGGCCAAATGCTGTGCTGCTTGGAACAAGGTTAGTCGCAGCACCCAAGCTGCTGAGGTGGTTCAAAATAAGTGTGATCTGGCATTGATTATTCACAATGTGACATGATGGAATTCCACTTTCTACGTGATGGAGATAATTCATCTCATTGCAACTGTGGGTGAAGGCTTGCTGAATGAGATATGTGAATAGATTGGAATTGCCATCTTCAGGCCTGCAGAAATTCCCATTGTTGCTGAGCTTGTGCACGCAATTCAGCCCCTGGCAATAGCTTTGGAGTCTGGACATCCTGCAGTCAGAGCTGAAAAGCTTCATGGGAATCCTGATCCCCACCATTACTTGCCTGAAAAACAAATTGTCCAAAGTCAGGCAGTCTGTGAAGTTTGTTTTGCCGCTAGTTGATGCTCTTCTTAAAGGCACTGAGGCTCAATTCAATCACATTCTGGAGTGTGAAGAGCTCATTCTGGCTAGCATAGTGCATTCACAGTTTCATTTGTGATGGATGGACAGTGAAGAGCAGAAACTCAGATGCAAGGTTCTGTTCCCTGATGCCATGGTGAAACTGGATGAACCTGCACGTGGGTCATCTGAAGCTCATACATTGCATGGCTTCTGTTAGGTATCATTGCCTTCTGCTGCTGCTGGTGTTGTTGCAGGGTCTGACACCTATTGTACTGCAACCATGTACTTAAGATGTCACTCTTCCTTCTGTATTATCATATCATGATGCATGGAAAATACTACAAACATTTTACTGTATCATGGTTAAGAATCAATATTCGGGGGGTATCCAGCAACACCTGCAAAATACAACATGACATAATTTCAAGGGGAGAGCGGCTATAAGCATAGTTTGTGTCTGTCAGCATTTATTTTACATACTCTGCTACAAGTTACCAACTAGTACTACTACCCATTTCAGAAAATTTCAACCATAAAAGGCCACTCAAACATCTGTCATTACAATCCACCAATATCAGTCAACAATAAGCACAATCTCTGTGGAAGTAAAAATTCTCTGAATATTTCCACATTAAAGAGAACTGTAACCAGTGAAGAGGTTGCTACCGACAAATAACTTTACATGTACAAATTCAGTTACTGCTGCCCTTGAAGAATTAAATTGCTGATGTTACATTAAAAGAACTTTTAGCAGTTGTTTTTGCATTTTCCAAGTTCAATGACTACATTTATGGTAGATCTGTTCAAACAGACACTGATCATCAATCTTTAATAGTCACTATTTTGAAAAAGTCTTTACATTCAGCTTCAGCAAAATTGCAACGCAATTTACTAAGGCTCAAAGGGAGTAGATGACAAAAATGATTGTTGTTCATCTCTGTGAGACTAAGAAGTAAGTTGTGACCTTCTGAAACCCCCAGACTCCAAAGTACAGTAAACTCTCAGTGAACCAGAGCTCAAGCAACCGGCACTCTAAGCAACCAAAAAAAAAATCGAAAAAATACAGTACAGTATGAGCAACTCAGTTTTCATGTGTTACACTTTGTTTTCCCTCCACAGAAACATACCTTACATTTTTAGAGTTTTTGAGTTTTAAAAAGGAAGATACGAATAAATTCTCTCTCTCCCCAACCTGAGAATAAGTCAAACCAAAGAAGTCATATCGCTAACCTGGCAACACTTGCTCCACATTCACTTTTTTTTTGATAACCCCTGTATACCTGAATAAGATCTCCTCTTAGATATCTATAAGAGACACTGTACAAGTTCAGATATTTTAGTCTTTCATAATAACTTAAATTTTCACATCCATGGATGTCCCTGGTATATTTCCGCTGTACTCTTTCCAGTTTAGTCATACTTGTTTTCTTATAGGGTTTCTATATTGTTATTCCATACCCAAGTTTGGGTCTAACGTAACTAACAAACAATGACTTCATTATTTTTGCTTTCCTAGATTTTATGAATGTTTTTTCTACAACCTGTAGTTCTATATCTATCATTCACTAGTTGGTTGATATGATTAGTCTGTTTCGTAATCAGAAGTCTACACAAAGTGCAGCCCCCAAAACACTTTGTCACCAAGCTGATTGCCTTACATTTTGAGTTTTCAGCTTCTACACTAATAAACATTTATAATTAAACCAGATAGGTAAAAAAACATATACGTACTGGACCCCGAATGTGGTTTCTGTTGAGCTTTAAGCAGCAAAAATAAAATCCCTTTGTTCTGTAATTTAAAATGGATTCTTCAAAATGAACATACAAGAGTCGATGTAGAAATCATATCTTACATATCAGCAGTCACATTTGTCCATACACCTTTACTTTGCATAAACAAATATCTGATACACAGCAAAAACAATATGGGAGACGGTGGTAATGGACAAAAATATGTAAAGCTTGAACAGACATTAATTCCAGATGCACCAGTTTCCATATGTAGGGTGTCACAACTGGGGAGAATCTCTACAATGTTTACAATGTTTAGAAAGACACCCTCCCTGTACTGTGTTGGTGGACTGATCTAACTATAAATGCCCTCATTTTAGTGAAGTGTGGAAAAATGGACTGCAGCTGAGGGACTATAAAATAAGCTAGGGTTAAACAGATCCAATTTTAAAGATACATCATTTCGTTTGGTAACTATTATTAATTACTGCAACATTAAGATATAATGCGTGCATTTGTTATGAACCTTTTAACAACCTTCATCTTTTCCTTCACATTTCCTTTTATTCATCACATTTCCAGCATGTTGAAAAATATTTAACACATTTCTGCAAGAGCGTCATTCTGAGAAAGATACTTTTATTTCATATACTGAAACTACCAATAATATGCAAGGCAATTTCTGCAAATAAATCTTACATTTTTAAACAGAAGAAATACCTGGTGGTAATTAGCACAGAGGATTAAGACTCCGAGCAGTTAACTAGTGGGGGGCCTTCTGTTGTCTCTCTTTCTCTCACATCACACACACACTTCATCAATCGTGCAATACCACAAAGTCTCTCTCTCACATAACTTTAGTAAGTTGGAGCAATGATAATGTCTCACTTCCATTATCGGTAAGTCAAACCCACAAAAGTGTCACAATCTAACTTTTGAATCATTTAATTTACTTAATGTCAGATTTGAAATCAAGCAGCAAATCATGCGATCAAACGAAAGTTCTTCCTGTTCCCTATTTTTCTTTGTTGTATTCACAACTATCTGGATTTACCTTCTGCGGAAATCTAGGTCACAGCTTACCAAGAACAGTTTAAAATTGCAGCAAATTTCCGCAACATTAGTCCAAAATAATTCAAGCTACTTGTAAAGAGTTGATTACAAAGGTTGACATGGTAACGCTTCGCTCCTCTCAGGGAAGCCAAATATTTTAAGATTTAAAAAGCAAACTTAAAAAGGACAAATAATGTACACATGAAATTGTACATATCAATCATATTTATTGGAGACTTTTACCTGACTGGTGGTCCGTCATGATTCTTTATAAAAATAAAGAATTGTGTCTACAGGAAACTACAATTTAAAAGTTCCACACGAAGGGCGCCGCCATGTTTACAAGTCAGTGTCACAGAAACTCCACCCACAATGGACCCTCCCACTTGACACATTAGAAATACTGCTTTAATAGCTGCATTGAAAGATACCAGCTTGAATGGTGGCCTTAGGGTGTTTATTTACATTTCTGTACCAGGCAGTAGCGCATGAATTTCAAAGTGACAATATGTAGGCACAATATGTAGGCAACACAAGTAACAAGTAAGTTTGAAACTTCATAGTATGAGATCCTAGTTGTACGCACAGTAGTAATTAAGGTCTGACATCACACACATGCTCTTACCCTCAAATCGTTCTATAGTCTCTCTCTCTCTCTCTCACATCACACACACACACACACACACACACACACACACACACACACACACACACACACACACACACACACACACACACTCTTAACTTAAAATTGCGCTATATTGCAACCTATGTTTCTGCATATTATTTATGAGGGGATCCATCTTATAAACTATGATAAAGTTATGCAGTCTGTCACCAAAACAGTGAATTTTATGGATTCACTTGCAAAGTAATTCTTTAGGGAAGAAAGTGTAGAGTGCAGAGTTCTGGACAGACTTCTGGTGAAGTGCCAGTGTAGTAAAAGGCTTTATGATTGTCAATTTCTTAGTATTAAAATAGCTGATTCTGACTCTTTAAGGGATTACAGAGGCTGATGTCATCAGCGCTGGATGAGAATTTTATCAAAATGATAACCATCTTGTGCAAAGCCTTACAACACCATACCCCTTTTGAGAAATCTATTATAAACAAACTGTGTAGGCAGTCAACTGCCAGCATAACCAAGAGTATACAATTAGTCATCAAAAACAAGAATATGTGTGGGAGAGATTCCAGCTCACTTTTTAAAAAAGATTGTTTATGGAGGAGTTCTCCCATTTTTAGGAACTATTGACTGCGAAAAAAGAAATGATCTCAGACTAACCGTCAGTGTAGAAGGATACCACCCAGCAGCTACTGACTCATACCATAACGGCTGTGTACAATTCCGTCTGCAACTTCACTTGAACTTCACTTGAATTGTGCGTGCTGCATGCCACTAAATGTTTACTTCTGTGGTGGCGTGAGTCCATGCGTAGGACATATGCATGGTCCTCCATAAAGGTATATACACCGCATTAGCAAGATCAAGTTGTTTTTTTTTTTTGGTTTTGGAAGCCTGCAAAGCAAAAAGTAATGCAAAAGTAATTCACATTTGCGTTACTAGTTACTAAAAAAGTAACACATTACAATTATGCATTACTATATTGACAAGTAATACATTATATTACTAGTTACTTAAAAATGTAATAAATTATAGTAATGCGTTACTCCCATCACTGATGACATCACATACATCTGGTCATCTGACTTCTGTTTCCCATGCAACCCCCCATTGCTAGAAACTATCAGGATCTAGCACCTACATGTCAATAATACACACACAAGAGCATTGCTCAGATCTGGTGCAGCTTCTGGAAGTCATAAAACAATTACAAACTTCTACTCCTACAGAGATTAGCAAACCATGCTTCTCACAGACATTGTATCTGTCACTTCATTCAAAACTGTGAGATAACATCTTTATGGCATAGGTCCAGTAATTTAATTTTCTTACTATTTCTCAAAGTCAGGTGGATTGAGATTAACCTCTTCTCTTCCAATATCCTCTGTTGCAATATATGCATTTAAACAGTTACAATAATGCAAGTACATTTTTTTTCTGCCTAGCAGGGCACACTGTTGATACATTTTTAACAAAAGCAGCTTTACAAATGCATTTTTCAACACAAGCATCTGTATAAATCAATTTGATATACAAGTGACATAGAATTCTCTCCTAAATTCCAGCTAGCTGTGCTGTTATATGTTACACACCAACTGCCCTGCTTCTCCTGGCATAGCTGGCAATACCTCACATCATCATCACAGAGGGTATGTTAAGGTTTGTTGCAAGTGAATCTGGTGACTTTGTTATAGCACTGTTCAAGTTTAGACCTCAGTGAGGCTTGTAGGCTGGTCATGATAAGGGCATCATATAGGAGAGAGGGTAAGAGGTAAGTGGTGGCTAGTGTTATATTGTCAGTCTGTAAGTAATTTCTTTACTCTGTGTAGGGTGCCAGTTTTTTATGGATTTTCTTGATGCTGTTGTGAATCTGTAAATCAAATATAAGATTGCCATTGATTGTCAGGCCAGGTAGTTTTGTATGTAGGGTAACGTCGATCATGGTATTATTCAAGAAAGACATTTTAAAGTTGTTTTTTTTCCATGGAAATTGGATTTTGGAAAAAAGAGAAGTAATTTAGTTGTTTTGGGATTTATTAGCAGGTGATTATCCTGTAGCTAACTTTCAAAAGAGTTAAAGGCTTCTTGAGTTATTCCCTGAAGATATATTAGCATGTCGGAAATGCATATTAGGGTAGAATCATCAGTGTATTGTATGAGGGAAGCTTGTTGGGAGGATTTATGTAAATTGTTAGTGAATATATTGAAGAGTGGAGGGCTGAGAATGGAGCCCTGTGGCTCACTAGTATTGACAGGAAAGAAGGGAAAGAAAGTGGTGAGCCATTTAACAGACTTGTATCTATTGGTTAAGTAATTGTTAAACCATAATAGTTTGGGTTGTGAGAGCGTGAGGGAAGACAGTTGGTAGAGGAGTGTTTGGTGAAAGACTAGATCAAAAGCTTTAGAGAGAGATCAAGGACTATAGAGAAAACAAGTTTGCCTTCATCTCTAGGTTTGTTAATAGTATCTGTGAAAGTTAATAAGGGCATAGTAGTGCTATGGTTTGGTTTAAAACCATACTGTGTGAGGATCAGGAGCTCTTCCTGAAGAATATATTGAAGAAGTTGCTTGTTAGTACACTTCTGCATACTTTTTAACAAAGAAGATAATATAGTGATAGGTCTGAAACTATTTATATCAGATGAGGTTCCTCCTTTATGAAAGGGGATGATGAAATTTTTTTTTCCATAGAGAGGGAACAAATGATGCCTAGATAGATCTATTAATTAGAAAAGACAAAAGATAGGCTATGGAACTGGCAGCCATCTTGAGGTATTCTTCTGGGAGATTAACCACTGAAGGAGAACAGGGTCTATCCTATGGATTCCCAAAATATGGCACTGAATTGAGAGAGATGACAACAGTTGACATGACACCCGGAGTCCATGCAGAAAATGGGAAAAAGGGGGAGCTGATGATAATAATGATGATTGTCAAAGTTAGTTGCTAGTGAAAAGGAGTAGGGGTAGAGTTTAGTACATCAGAATGTAAATCCAGGATCTTTGGGGTAGGCTTATTAACACAAGTATAAACTTCTGTGACATTACTCTAGAAGAATTACAGAATAGAAAAGATGTGTATGTTTTAGTGAACAATAGAATGTCCTTCAGAGATCATAGAAATGCAATAAGAAAAAGACATTCCCCGGGATTCAGGAAGTCTATTTTTCCATGCAGGAACCGTGTAGAGGCGCCTGCATGGAAATGGCCACCGAGTGATTCAGGATAGTGCCATTTTCACGTGCACGAGCGGCCCTACACTGTTCTAGCATGGAAAACCGGCAAATATGCAAATCACCTCATTTACTGGTGAAAACCATGCAAATTAGGTGATTTAGCGATTCAACAAGCTGCCAGGTCTCTGTGCTAGAACAGTGTCAGTACAGAAATGTATTCAGAAAATAACTGAGTATGTTTCTGCAACGGACAAAGCGGAGGCTTGACACCTAGTTAAAAAGCATATATTATGTATACTACACATGCCAATGGCCAAATATAAGGCCATTGGCATTAAAAAAAATTAATAAATATGAAAAATAAACTTTTTTTTTTTTTTTTTTGGCTGATCTTGGCCATTTAAGCATTGGGCAGTGGCCCACAAACGGGATTGTGCCGAAAAAAAAAAAAAATCGGAAAATTAAATTTTAAGTTAAATCTGCATTTTGCCATTATGCATGCAGAATGTAAACAATACCAGGAAGCACTGGTTGTCAAGGGGAAAGGGTCCGTTTTAGTGCAGTAACTAACAACCTACACATTGGGGTATGCAAATGAGGGGAGTTATACTGAATCACATATTTCTTCAATGTGTCAGCTTATACCTAACCGTGTAGGTACAGCAATAGAACAGTACAAGTCTAAGAGCTGGATGACGTCATAAGGGGGTATGTCATGCTTTCTGTAAGCTCATTGGAGCTCTGTGGCCTATGTTTTTCCTTAGCTAAACAAAGCTAAGGAAGGGGGTGTGTCAGATGTGCCTGAGCACTGTGTACATAGCCTAAACGGGTGTGCGTGCCGCACACTGGGTTTAAAAAAAAAAAAAAAAAAAAAAAGAGGAAATGGCAGCACTGTTTACATTTCAGCACTCGGCATGTGCGGCATGCCTCAGGGCTTAAATAGGGAGGAAGTGAGAAGGGGAAACAGCAGTAGAAAGGCAATCAAGGAGAATTAGCATACTGACAGGTAGAATGTATCAGAATCAGCCAATTACACATGCAGCAGCCCAGCACACTACTATAAACTATGCAAACACCTTTCAGACTGGTTTAACTCTACACCACCGGTGTACACAGACAGGGTATTTTTAACTGGCAAAACTAACTAAAAATGTTAGAGGCTGCTGCTGCTTTAATACATCAATATGTGCTAGAGACTGAGGGTGGTGAGGAGGAGAATGCTGACAACCGAGCCACAGTGAGAAGGAGGAGAAGAGTGTACAGACCCAGGGTAACCTACCAGGGCCTACATGAGCTGGAGATAGTGGAGCGCTTTAGGGTGGACAGGGACATTCTACAGCAAATCATTGCGCTGTGCCGGCCACGCCCCACACACAGAACTAACAGAGGAGAAGCCATCCCAGTGGATACCAAGGTATGTGCAGGCTTAAGAATACTAGCCACAGGTACCTTCCAAAGACCAACTGGGGATATCATGGGGGTCTCACAGGCATCAGCATCCAGGGTACTCTACCAATTCCTGGACACCATGTCAGCACATGTCAGTGAGCACATATATTTCCCCAGCAGCCATGAGGCATTGACCAGAAGTATGCATCTCTTCCACTGTATAGCAGTATACCCTGAGGTAGTTGGTGCTATAGACTGTACACACGTACACATCAAGGCATCGGCTGGTGAGTGGGGTAGGGTCTACATAAACCACAAGGGTTTCCCCTCCATCAACTGCCAGGTTGTGTGTGATGCCCAGGGCATTATCATGAACGTGTGTGCTGGCAGACCTGGAAGCTATCACGACTCCCACATCTGGCATTGCTCACAGCTGTATCAGGGATTTGCCAAGGGGGACATCCCATGTGGCCATCTATTGAGGGATGCTGGCTATGCACTGGAGCCGTGGCTGATGACACCTATCAGAAGTGCACACACACCCGAACAAGAACACCATAATGATGCACACGCACAAACCAGGATCATTGTAGAGCATGTGTTTGGGATGCTCAAGTCATGGTTCCGCTGCCTTGACATGTCCGGTGGAGCCTTGCAGTACTCTCCAGCTACATGTACACAGATGTTCATATTATGTACCATGCTATACAATATGATCCTGTGGAAACAGCTGCAGCAGGAACAGCACGGGGCAGGGCCACACAGCCCCACACCATTGCCAAGGCCAGCACAGGCACAGAGGAACTAGGAGGAGGAACTTCCTGAGCCTGCCCCTGTAGGCAGAAGGAGGCGTGCCTAGTATACCCAGGCCTTGGCAAAGAGGCAACACATAGCACACACACTGACACTGTAGGGACACAGGGACTGATACCTCTCTCCGACTCACACGTACAGGACAAGGGATGCCAAACATGATGCTACCTGTGCTTTACCATGTATAGGGAGTGTACTACATGCATCTGACATAGTCAGCCTTCCATCACCGTCCTCAGTACTGGTCCAGCAACAAGGTAAGTCACCCTTCCTATCGATTACTGAATGGAGTAGTATGTTCTGATAGTTGTATGTATGGTATGGATGCAAGCATGCAAGGGAAATGGGTGGCTGAATGGGATAGCAGCAGACAGCTGACAGCTATATGGGACAGCAGGAAATCCATAGCAAATACTGGTGTCAACATACTAGGCAGTACTACACAAGGTGACATCCCCCACTGCACTACATGTGATGGCCCAAAGAACTGTGGGTATCAATAGGTCACACACATGAATGTCAGTGAGGGTCACATACCCACCACCAGCCTCACCCAGCAGGACAGGTGTAGATGACCATAAAGAAAGGCCGGGCTAAGGCCCACAAATGATGACAATGGTGAACAGCTCCCCTCCAGACCTACACGCACATACTACAACAGGTCTGGCATTTGAATTTTAGTTCTGAAGGGTAAGTAGTCTAAAACTGAAACTTATGCCATTAAACTCTAACATGTGTACTCTATTGATATGGCTCCTTTCTACATGATAGTCTACAATACAATATGAAAGGGAAGCCAACAGAATAACTGAAATACCACTACAGTCATTGCAAATTTTTAAAGTCCTTAGGTGTGTACCCCCCCCCCCCCCACAATCTCATGTAGAAATGCAGTAACATGTAAGTTTAAGGAGTAATATCACTGGAGCACAAATTGACAGAGCTGTCCCAGTCTATATTGCTGCATGTGTGCAATATGCAGGAGTCAGTGAAGTAAGTTGGTTGTGTGTTTAATATTGCCTGGAAGTGGTCAGCATGTGGGCCTGGATGGTTGTGTCTCAGCGGCCTAGGTACAGTACAGTGGTCAACAGGGCAATGTTCCAACAACTGCAGTGCCAACCTCACTGCTTCGCAGGTACACCCATGTCAGCAGTTGTACATACTCACTGTCCAGATGTCAATAACTGTCACCATTGGAAAGTTGGACATGCCATGAATGGGGGCTCATACATAGAAACAGTACGCAGGTGGAAGTAACCTACACAGAGTGCATATAAATTAACTGTCAACTGCACACAACTTTGGAATTATATATAGAGGTTAGCAACAAATTAGTTGTCCCTCTAGTATAAAATACTGTTAGTCTGGCCAATTACTGGCAGACAACAAAAGGCACAGTTATAAAGTAATTACAGGCTGCCCATGTTTACACACAAGGCAGCATAAGGGGAATGTCCCAGGTATATCTGTGAGTCAGGTGCCAGTAGCTTCCATATCACACATGTATCCAGCTCACCCCACCATCAGCCATAGGTTTATCACAGGTCATATCCTTGCTGTAGGGAATGAGTACAGCATGAACCCATCTCTGTATGGGAATACATACATGATGCTGCATGCTGAATAGGTGTCCAATGCAGGTGTGTCCCTAGCTGTAAGCAGCAACCCAACCACATCCAGACTCATGGATCAGTATGAACAGGAAGGATTGACAGGAACATCTCAGGCACTTAGCACTGTCACCCCAGGGTAATCCACTGGCTTGCAGCCTGGGAACGTATGAGTAACAGAATGCACTGGCCTGCTACAGATGGCCTGCAGCACTCTCAAATGGCCTACAGTCCTCTGACAAAGGCCCATGCCTCACCTATAGTGCCAATATATGGAATGTCAGGGGGTCCTAACTAACAACCTAACACAGGAAACAGAAAGCAAATGCAAGGTCATACTGACAAATGTCAGTAGCATGCCTCCCCACGTCTTACTGCAAGAACTGTGGACCAGGCTATAACTACTACTGGGATAATGGCCCAACAATAGGGATCATACTTCTCAACCTGGAAACATAAAAAATCTGGACAAGGTCCATGAAAAATAGGTACAAATCTGTATGCTGATTAACATACAATTTGCATACATAATTATGTAACCCCACCCACTCCAATGGAATTGTGGGATACCACATTTCAAATGCAAATTGAAGAACAGACAACCAAAATATGGCACCAGAGTCCCCCTGCAGCCTGCAGCCATTCCAATATCCCATTACCTGACTATTTTGCCCCATTTACCATAAACACTAATGTGTGCCTACTGTTTTACTTATACAGTGATTATTTGGATTTATTTTTACATTTTATAGCACAATGCACAAACACTAATAGACATCTGCTAAACAAAGCAAGCAATACTGTCTCACAATGAAAATAGACTTAGCATTAAAACGTCTCTGCCCTTGAAACTCACAGTCATTGAAACAGCATTGAAATCCACACCACATCCAAAGAAAATGCATCTGGCCAGTGGTGGATAAAGATTACCTTTGGGCTGTTTTCAAATTATAGGCCTCTTGCACACAAAACAAGAAACATACATGTGTTCTTTGATACCCCTTTCTGACTTTATTAAATTATATTCCTTGTATAATACAGCACAGTTGTTAGACCAGAGTGCATTTATTTAATTGTTAGTAAGGAGGTGTGGTGGTTTATTTGTTCGCTGCATTCTAAGGAGCAGTGACATATGACATAAGGAGTATTTGCAGGCTGGTTGTATAATAAGGGTAAGTAAGAAGGCTAGGTTATAGTCTTATAGTAGTAGGTGACAAGTTTGGAGTGGTTGTGGAGAAAGTATGGTGTATTGTGATTGTTTTGAAGTAGATGAGGTGTATTTTGTTGAATATAAGTGTAGATGTACTGGGGTTGGGTGGGAATTGGGGATAGCATAAGGGAGGGGAGTGAGCTAAGGCAGAGTGAGGGTGAATGGAGCAGGATGAACCTGGTCAGGGATAACAGTGACAACAGAAACAATACTGAGTTTCTTGCAAAGAAACTGTAAGTGAATGTTAAGGTACCCACTTATAAGGTCTAAAATTGTTAGGTCTGCCACTGATAAAATAGGAGCTATTTGTATACAAGGAAGGTCTACAACATTTAATTCTAGCACTTAAATAGGTGCTATATCAAAGACAGACAGAATAAGTAGCTTTGCCGCATTATCATAGCTGTGGTGAATAAAGTAATTAAGGGAGCTAACTCTGATATGGTGGGGGTACAGGGATACCGTGCCAGTGAGCTGTGCACACCGCTTAACACTTGCAGTATCAGAGATAATGAAAAGCATTTTTGAAAATTATCTGCACATGTTGTGAGGCCTAGAATGTACTTTCAGCCAGAAGAGTTTCCAGGCTTAAGAGTGCAATTTCACAGTCAATCTGGGTGGATTTGGGGACATAATGAGATGGAAGGCAGCCTGTAGGGGAGAAGAGAATAGGCAGACTGAATGCAAAGGGGGAGAAGCAGTGTTAATAAAACATATATTGGAAAGTGGTCTAAAAAAGATTAAAAATAATCCAGCAAAGAAATATCAGAGCAGTCCCGATAAGTTAAAAACAAAGTAGCATTAATGTAGTTTCAACAGTTTATATATCCCATACGATCAACGGCACAAACTAAAGGCCCAGAGAGATAATGCAGCATCCACAAAATATTGGCTGCAGCAGTCGCATTCTGTCAGTTACAGCAGAGAAGTGAGTGCATTAGATGCTAAGTATTATCAAAATTCTACATGTAGGTATGCTCGCATTACATGTATCTATAAGCAAGTAAGACTAACACCTCTTGTAATGTGCAGCTCACATAAAATGTACACAAGAATCTAAGTAGATTTTAAGCGGGTCATTAAGCACATAGAGCAGATACACAACCGCTTACTCAAGACTCATCCACAATCTCGTATATAAGTGTAAACAAGTCTGTTTAATAGCAATGTTAATGTACGCTGGAAAGACCATGGATCTAGCACTCGCCAAAGTATTGTTGTCACCTTATAGCCCCTAACAGAACAAAGTTCTGTGTTCAAAGATTCATTCAATCACTGTCCGACACTTGTAGCGTGGTGCTACTGAAACTGTTGATTGGGTAAATGCAGTACCTATGACCAGAGTACGATGGAAAGGTGACTGATCAATCAGTTACAGTTGCAAGTAGGCATTATCTAGCATCATTCTGCAGCAGGTACATTAAGTAACAGTAAAACATAATAGTGAAGTACCACTTACAGTTGTTCT
Source organism: Protopterus annectens (assembly GCF_019279795.1). NCBI lineage: Eukaryota > Metazoa > Chordata > Ceratodontiformes > Protopteridae > Protopterus > Protopterus annectens. Next base: position 1,106,079,260 of record NC_056747.1, read on the forward strand.
GCTTAGCTAGCATGCATTGCACACCATGCGTGGAATGGGAGAGAGGGTTGAAGTACCAGGAATGGAAATTTAATGTCCTTCTTAGGCAGAAACCTGACAGGCTGATGGAGCTGACGTCATCACATGCATGATGACATCAGCTCAAAAAGCGACAAAAAAAAAAAAAAAAAAGCTGGGAAAATTGGAAATGAAGGGATTCCACATGGGAATCGTGGCGCCCAATTATTTGGACCCAAAACTGGGTAAAAACCGAGTAATTTGGTACGGTTGGGAGGTATGATAGGGATACCTCAGAGATATTGCTTTCATAATGTTAAGAGAAGAGAATAATGGGGGGGGGGTGTAGAAGCATCTATGTCATGGAGTGTATGAAGTCTGAAACTCTAATGTCTGCCCATACTACCTGCAAACCCATGAATGAATAGCCACAAAACTGCTTGTAAACCACAATGTGAATGTAAACTGACCAGATATATGAGTTCTGCCTCTGGATAACCTGGGTGTATCTGTATAGCTGAGAGGTATGGCCCCAGCAGGATATGGCCATTCTGTTAAGTGGAGAAAAGCACAAGAAGGGGATCCCCAGCCAGCATACTAACAAGGTGCTGGTCCATTTACACAGAACCAGCAGTCTATTGTCTGTAGCTACCCCTCCACAACAAGGGGATCCCCAGCCAGCATACTAACAAGGTGATGGATCATTTACACAGAACCAGCAGTCTATTGTCTGTAGCTACCCCTCCACAATGGCAGGAGTGTGCCAGAATGTGTAGTCTATGCATCAGAATATTGGACTCAGCTTCATTCATCTTGTATTTCCCTGGTAAGTGACTGTGAGCAAAGAATGATATCTGTCAGTAGTGATGACATGATACATCACAGTGTATAACAGTACATATGTCAGGAAATCTATGCTACAACCAACCATGTTACACAAGCAGCACAGACAACAATAGTTACAGTATCCCCCGTATGTTACGCCCCTGTGTCTCCATATTGGCAACCTATCTACAGATATCCTGCAGAAACAGGTTGCTAGGTGTAGCTGTAGCACACAAAACCTGGAACTGGAGTCAAACTCTCCCTGGAATGGATGCTCACACTCAATATTGAAGGTCATACTGGGCATGCTCCAACACTTAGAAAAATGAAGCCCATGTTTGGCAACACAGTGGACTACAGATATCTGTTATTCTCAAATATCTGTGCACACACATCAAATTGTACACCATTCATACTTCACACACACACACACACACACACACACACACACACACACACACACACACACACACACACACACACACACACATTGGATAGGAATACTCACACATATCTAAGTCCAACATAATATAATATGTCAAACATTCACACACAGAGACGTGGGGAAAAAAGAGACAGAGAGCGACAGAGAGAATCCCATTATGAGGCCTTTCCCACCCAGTGCACATCCCATTGGCCTATATCACATGATGAGCTGATGTCATTCACTGTAGAAATTTCTTTGGTTAGCCCTCAGCCCTATAGTCTCAGTGATGCTTGCGATAACTGTGTAACACTATAGTAAAAATAAATATTCATGTAGCAGTTGTAATCTCAGTCTTGTCAAATGTAAAGTTGTGTGAGTGTGTGTGTGTGTGTGTGTGTGTGTGTGTGTGTGTGTTGTTTGTGTGTTTCTAGATGAATGGGTTTGAGGCCATTCACACTCATTACACTCCCCATTGTCCTACTTTAGCACTTCTGCTGATGTCAGTCACCCTGAAATAACCCTTTCGGCAGCTTGCAGTCCTATAAGCTCTGTGGCGCTTGTGATAACTGTGTAATACTACAGCATAGCAAACTAGTTAGGTAGGAGTTCTAATCCCAGTCCTGGCAACTGTAAAAATGTGTATGTTTGTGTGAGAGAGTGTGTGTGTCTTTGTAGAAATGTGTTTTTGAGGCCATTCACAATCACTACACTTCCCTTTCCCCTCCTTTAACACTGCTGCTGATGTCACTCACCTTCAAAGATACCTTTGGAGAGCTGTCCAACATATAAGCTCTGTGGCATTCGTAAAAAACAGCGTCATACTATAGTGTAGCAAACTAATGAGTTAGGAGTTCTAGTCCCGGTCCTGGCAACTGTGAAAATTGTGTGTTTGTGTGAGAGAGTGTGTGTGTGTGTGTGTGTGTGTGTGTGTGTGTGTGTGTGTGTGTGTGTGTGTCTTTGTAGAGACATGATTTTGAGGCCATTCACACTCACTACACTTCCCTTACCCCTCCTTTAGCACTGCTGCTAATGTCACTCACCTTCAACGATATCTTTGGACAGCTCTCCATCATTTAAGCTCCATGGTGCTTGTGATGACTGCGTAATACTATAGTATAGCAAACTAGTTAGATAGAAGTTCTAATCCTGGTTCTGGCAACTGTAAAAATGTATGTGTTTGTGTGAAAGAGTGTGTGTGTCTTTGTAGAGACATGATTCTGAGGCCATTCACACTCACTACACTTCCCTTACCCCTCATTTAGCACTGTTGCTGATAACACTCACCTTCAAAGATACCTTTGGACAGCTCTCCAACATATAAGCTCTGTAACTGCGTAATACTGTAGGCAAAACACTACTTAAGTAGTAGTTCTAATCTCAGTACTGACAATTGTAAAAGTGTGTCTGTGTGAGTGTGTGTGTGTATATCTGTAGGTTGAATTATTTTGTGTCCATACACAGCCAGTACATTTCAAAGTGTAATACTTTACAATGGCTGCTGATGTCTCTTAACTTAGAGGTATGTTTGGACACCATCATACCTATACCCTCCATGGCATATCTGATAAATGCATAACAATATAATAGCAATAACTGTATAGGTAAGGGTTTTAATCTCATTCCTGACAAGTTTGTGTGTGTGTGTCTATATCTGTATATATGTGTTCGTACCTTAAATATTTTGGCCCCATTTACACCCAGTACACTTCTCAGTGCCCTACTTTAGCAGTCCTGCAGATATCATTCACCTTAGAAGTACCTGTTGGCAACCCTAAACCATGTAAGGTCAGTGGTGCATGTGGTAAATGTGTAACATAAAGGTCTGAAAACATAGCTAGATAGAGGTTTGAACCTCACTCCTGACAAATGTAAATGTGTGGGTAGGGTAAAGTATTTTATGAAATCTCTCATCCACTACATCACCCAATGCCAGTATTTACAAGGGCTGCTGAGGTTCCTCATCTTAGAAGTACCTTGGGATAACATTTGTCCTATAAGCTCTGTGGTATGTGTAATAAATTTGTAATACTGCAGTAGCAATACATAGATAGGTAGGGGTTTGAAACTCAGTACTGGCAAGTGTGTGCCTCTGCTGTCATCAGTATCCTGTGTGGGTTTTGGTGTGATTGTGTAATAACAGGATCCACTGGGGGGGTGGGTTTTGCTAAATTATTATATTGATGACCTAGTATATGTCCCAATGTGCACATTACAAGGCCAACAGTTGTCAAACACCATAGAGGTTGGTGTAGACAATCCACAGCCCTAAATGTGTAGTGCCATGTACAATGACTATGTGACAGTATGGAATAGTTAATATAGGCAACCCTTATAATACTCAGAGACCACGCTCCACCCAGGAATCATACACAAACACACTTGGCTAGGCATCAACCACTATATCAGTAGTTGTCCTGCAAAGTTCCTCACAGATAGTACCCATGGAGTGATTGCAGTGGACTCCATGTCAATCCAATGACCAGACATGACTGGTGTCACACAGGTTACAGACCCATGTCCTCTTGTGTTTGGGATCTACCTTTCTGAGGTGCAGGAGAACACAAAGGCACCCTGGCTGAAAATGTTTGCATACAACAGTAAGGTGGGTGGTAGTATTCCCAATCCATGTGATGTTGACATCATGCACAAAGGCCACTTGACACCTATGACTGTTGTTAGAACCCTGGACATAACCTCAATGCCAAGAGATGTGCTGCCATTACCTTTTGGAACACCATGGCTCACATGAAGTAATACTTTGGTGGTAGTCCACTCAACAGTGATGTTGTTATAACAGAATGGGGAACACAGTCTGACAGTCAGCTGCCTATTGACCACAACAGTGCCACTGACATCAGAAAGTACTTGGATGTGTAACATCTCCTGACTAAGTGTGTGTTATCCAGCAAGTAAAAGGACATGATCACCCTGTACGATCCCATCAGTAGCCCAATCAATGTGTACAGTGCCCCTTTTGCCATGTTCCCCACTGGACACCGGCAACAACTGTAGAGTCTGCAAACGTACCCCACAAAGGGAATACCATGCCTTATACACTTGCCCTGTATAGACAGACTCCAATAACTCCAATTAATCCCTGCATCATACTGTCTATGCAGGTGCAATCACTACCTCAGTTACACAGCCATGTCTAACTAAATTAGGTCAGAAATGCTATATCTGAAGATACCAATTTGTCTACACAACATGCCCCAGAGACCTCACGCACACTTCCACACTTTAAAGGACATGCATGTGGGACAGGTGCACAACCCAGACATTGTCCATGTTATGGAATATAAATCTCATATATGTGAAGTAGTGCACATCACTGACTACCCACAATAGAAATCTGGATGAGTGGTTGGGGAATATGATACCCACCCCTGGGGACCACTCCAATGGGGACTATTGTCAAGTGGCCTGATGCCAGGGCATTCCCCTTGGGCTAGCCTTGTACAGCCTTCAGGCCCATTCACCTACTATACACCTACGAAGCAATGAACCTATGGATTTCAGTACTGGCAAATGTGTGTGTGTGTGTGTGTGTGTGTGTGTGTGTGTGTGTGTGTGTGTGTGTGTGTGTGTGTGTGTGTGTAAATAGTAATCTCAGTGTGCTGGGTTGATGAATATCCCCTGTAGCTGTGGTTATTAGAAATTAGAGTTGTGTCCAAACCACAACACGTACCATTCTCCACTCTACAACAGATGTTGTAAATCAACATATACCTATGTACAACCCTCAGCCCTATAATCTGTGAGGCATATTCAATCACTGTGTTACAGACCTGGGAAATCCATGCAGATACAGCTGTATCCTGCCTAAGACATTGTGGATGTGTTACCACACTGCCATACCCATTGGTCTTGCTGCAGGGCCACATCCTGGTGACACACAGATGCCTAGAACAGAAACAGGATACAGCATGTGAGAACACATTTACTCAGCACTCCACTTGTGGGGGGAGAGAGGGGTAAAACTGGCACTGAATGTGTTCCCAAGACTGTGACCAATATCTGTTGTCTCAGGATAGGTATTAGCATTGTGCAGCAACTCACAGCACTTGTGTTTAATGCTGTGTAAGTTATTGATGTACCTATCAAAGGATGTTGTTATTGTCATGATTGTCATCTGTGTCTGCTGCATGTCTGCCTTCATAGATTCTAGCCTGTTCTGCCTGCTGTTTTGGCATCTTCCAGTAGTGTGACCTCCATTTGTCAGCTAATACAAACACTGTGGGGCATCCCTATAGCAGTTCTCTACTATCCCTATAGCAGTTCTCTACTAGCAAGCTGCATCTGCAAAAATCTGTGGCTGGTTTACTTAAAGTACGGGAACATTACAGTTTGTCAGCTAATACAAACACTGTGGGACATCCCTATAGCAGTTCTCTACCATCCCTATAGCAGTTTTCTACCAGCAAGCTGCATCTGCAAAAGTCTGTGGCTGGTTTACTTAAAGTACAGGAAAATTACAGTGTATGTTAATGATTTAACCCTTCTATGATTGTAAATTTCATTAGAATGTATTTGAGGAGGGAACACTAACGGTAACCCCCACCCCCAGCAGAGATCTCTCTAAACCCAACACTTTCTAGTTTGGAATCATTGTTTTACTCAGTCTTCTCCTTCCCAATACACTTGTCCATATTTCTCCCAAGCCATACTCACTCCTGGCATAAGGTTTCTATTTCTCTAAGAATTCCTAGTCTACAAAATTGTCAGCTGCATAGATATTTTTCACAGTACCTGGTAGTCTAAGTGTCTGTTCCTTGCTGTGCAGTTATTGAACTTGGCTCTGCCCGCTCCTTTCTGCCCTCGCTACTCTGCTCCCCTACCCTACCCCCATCCCCTCACACCCCTAAATCACTCAAATTTATCTAAACCTAACCACTCACATGTGTCTACCAATCACCACCTGTACAATTCTGAATTAGAAAGTAGCCCACATTTCCACACTAATTCTAATCAACACCCATCCATTAGCACACATATATTAACCTTTTACCAATCCCTACCCTTTTTACCATTGCAAAATGCTATCAATACCTTGATGCTATCAATAAAAACACCCTCTTGTTTCATACGCATCTAACAGTTGTCACTCCCTGTAATCAAAACAGGCCAATCTTCACTATACCCCCCTCCCCCACCATTACAATATAACACATATCCACCTACACATTCAGCTGTTCTTACCTCCCACATAGTCACCCTCCTATCTGATTTAATGCCTGCTCTACCACATACTCACAAACTCACAACTATGACCTCCCCCTCCAACATCTCACAACACACACTAACCACACGCTGTTAGTCCCACTCTAACAACCTCAACACACTAATAAAGCATGCAATGTTACATTCACTGAAACGCACATCATTACATCCACTAAAACAAACACTATTTACTACCTTATCTCTCCACACAGCCAACCTACTCACACTAGTCCTTCTTTATCACTTAACTAACTTCTACACCCCCATCTACTATGACCACCCCACCAACTCCATCACAAACTCTCCACTGCCCATAACCCACTACTACAACTCCCAAATTTCACCCAACCTTTACTGCAACATAGAAATAGACTACCTCCCACTTAAATGCCATCAAACCAGACACAAAAATGAACCACTATTTAGAAACCGCAAACAACTAAGCAAACTTATAACAACTTTATTTCATATATTATCAAAACTAAAACTCAGTGGTACATTCACCCCGACCCTGGCCCCAAGACTACTAATAAGCAAACTACCACTTACACCTCAATCAACTCCACTATACCCCTTCACCCCAAACAACACTCCCTGCTGTTCCTTAATATAAATTTAAAAAGTATACTAAACAAAATCAATGTCCTGCATGCACTAATTGACTTACATTCCCCTGACATAACCATTTTGACTGAAACTTGGCTTAAGCCACATGTCAAAAACAATGAAATACTTCCCCCAGGGTTCAACATATATAGACTCGATCGTCAAAATAAATGTGGAGGAGGTGTAGCAATAATGTTTAAACAAAATCTAGCCCTAGAAGTTATCAACACCACACTTCCTACATCTAACAATGCAGAATTACTCCTCACCAAACTGAATATCAACAAGAACAAAACACTTATCATAGTGGCTATCGATGTCCCTCCAGGAGATAACACTAGCACAGTTGAAGACATACTTCACTGGCTATCCACAACCTTCCACCAAGAAAACATAATTATGGGTGACCTCAACACTGACTGGTCCACCTATAATTCCAATAATCCATCCTATTTCATAAACCTATATGGTTTCTCCAAGCTCATACAAAACCCCACAAGAATAGACAAAACCTCCAAAAGACAATCCATCCTGGATTGGACTCTCACAAATAAAAATAGCATACCCCTTCTAGCAGGATGCCTCCTCAGTACCATAAGTGACCACCTACCCACATACCTAATCAGAAACAATCTTAGTCCACCTAGACAAGTAGTCTATAGGCTAATCCACAACAAGAAGAAATTTAATATCCACATTTTTAACTCCCTCTTCCAACAAATTAACTGGTCCCCCCTCAAAACACTACCACTAGAATATGCTGTTCAATACTTTAACACCACCTTCCTCAACATCCTAAATAGCCTAGCCCCCTGAAGAATAGCTAGAATAAAACAACACCACACACCCTGGCTTAGAAACAACACCAAAGACCTACTAAAAGAAAGGGACAAGGCATGGGAGCACTGGCTAACTAACAAAAGCAATGACAACCTTCTACTTTTCAAACAATTTAGGAATAAAGCCAAATCCCAGATAAAAGCTGACAAAAAGCCTACTACATCACTGCACAGCAAAGAAACAAAAACAATCCCCAAAAATTCTGGGCCACTATAAACAAACTCCTGCAACCTGGTAGTACGCCCACCCCCAATCCTACCACACCCAAATCAAATGATAACATTGCAACACAATTCAATTCCTTCTTCATAAACACAATTCATTCACTTATTGACTATGACCAAAATATCACTACTACAATCCCCATAGACAACAATGAGGGTGTAAACTCCTTCTCCTTTAACCCCGTCCCAACCCATACCATAAAATAATTACTCAGTAAGCTGAAGCTCACCAGCCTAGCTGCTGACAACCTCCCATCAGAATTCCTCAAAGCTGCTGCTGAAGTCATAGCCTACCCTATTTCTATCCTAATCAACCGCTCTATCTCTGAGAATTATGTCCCACTAATCTGGAAAGTCTCCTATATCACCCCACTGCATAAAGTTGGCAACTCTACTGAGCTTACTAACTACAGGCCCATTGCTATTCTTTCACCCTCTCCAAAATACTAGAAAAATGTATTCACTCCCAGCTTCTAAACTACCTTCTTTCCAATAACCTCCTATCAAACATACACCATGGTTTTCACCCCCATCACAGCACCACAACCGCCCTCCTCAGTTTTACTAACACAATAAATGAACACAGAAATCAGAATAAATATGTCTCATCCATCTTTCTAGATCTCTCAAAGGCATTCGACACAGTTTCACACCAAAAATTGCTGTCAGAACTGGCCACATTACATCTCAGTCATTCTTCTCTAGCTTGGTTCCACAGCTATCTAACCAAATGCCAGCAGGCTGTTAGATGGCAACAGGAGCTATCATCTGTGCTCCCTGTTAACATAGGAGTTCCACAAGACTCCATATTAGGCCCCCTACGTTTTACCATATTCACAAATCAACTCCATAAATCCACATCTCTCGCCTCTGTCATCCAATATGCAGATGACTCTACCCTGATATGCACCGCCCCCTCTCTAACACAACTACAGGCTATAACACAACAATTCTTCCTAGAAGTAGAATCCTAGCTAACTAACACTAACCTCATACTGAACCCAAAGAAGACCAAACTCATGCTCTTTCTCCCCACCAAAACACCCAATCCCTCAGCTACTTTTCAAATCCACTCCTCCAACAACACAATCATAAACAGCAGCTCACATACCAAATTACTAGGTGTCACAATTGATAGCAAATTAAAATTCAACCTACACCTCTCTCAAACCATTAAAAAAACACACATCAAACTATGCTCTCTTTACCGAATTAATTCTTTCCTAACTAGCCATTCTAGACTAAGCATTGCCAGGACTCATCTCTTATCTACTGTTCTCTATGCTTCTCCCATCTTTATAAACCTTAACAAAACTGACCTTACCAAACTTGAATCAGCCTACAATAAAATAGCCAAGTTCGTCACTAGCTCCCCATATAGATCCCACCATTGCTCTGCCCTACAACAAATAAATTGGCTAGAATTCCCACAACAACTAACCTATACCCAACTTGTCTTTACTCACTAACTAATATACCACCCAAACAGAACCCCAGCCTACAACAATTACTCCAACCATATACCAACACTCGGCAACTCCAATCCTCACACAAAACGCTCCTCCAAGTATCCAAAAGCAACAACAAAGCCAGTGACGCCCTCTACTCTCACCACATTTCTAAACTTTGGAACTCAATTTCTCAACACATCCTCAATGCTACCAACCTACACCAATTCAAAACTCTGCTCAAAGACCACCTCACTAACAACTGGCTCTGCTCCTGCACCAAGCCAGGCTAATACCACATAAGCCCACATCAAATTTCATCCCCTAAATTTTATAGTCTCCATGTATACCCAAGTCCTACTTGTTAACACCACCTATCAGCTACCTACAATAAGAGTATAATTTGATAATTTCTTTTTTTTTGTAAGGGTATACATATGTCCACATATTAAAGTATACTCAAATGATCAACTAAAGATGTCCTCAAAAAAAAAAAAAAAAGTATATATATATATATATATATATATATATATATATATATATATATATATATATGATTTTACTATATTGTAATAACTTTCTCCTTTTCACTAAATTACCTATTGTATATTGTACTTTCTTTATTGTCTCTAGATATTTCTGTTAAATTCTATGTAAAACTGACACTGTACCTGTCAATGTTGTTCTTGAGAGGTTTTCTCCACTGAAAATGGACTCACACCCAGACGGACTATCACGTTCAACAAATGTAAAATAAATAAATAAATAAATAAATAGATGCCTGTAGGGGATTCCATGAGGGATCCCACATTGTGTTTGAGGCTAATAAGGGAGTTCAACAGTCATGGGACACCACCTTTCTCTGCAACAGTGTCCTCCTTCTGTTGTACACTTTAGTAATGGCAGGGGACCATCACATTGTCTTCCAGTGTTTGGAGGACAGTGTCTGGGGTCTGTTAGCTTTGGCTAGTACCATGCATTCATGTACCTATTTGTACAGTGCATATGTGTATGATTCCACAGTCATGCAGCTAATTCCCATTGCCATGAGTGCAGTGAAGTCATCCATCCCTGTTTTCTTGGCTGCAAAGTCAGCTTTGGACAGGTTTTGCAAGGTGGTTATCCTTGTGGGGGGTGTGGCTGACATGTTGAGTTCCATGTTGATTACAGCCTGTGTGGATATCACCATGTAGGGATTGACATCTGTGGATGAGCAACAGTCCCATACTTAAGTGGTCAACACAGGTCAAGGTTGTTGCATCCTCTACTGGGGGTCAGTATGAGCTGGTCCAGGGCATTGGAAAGGATGAATGCCAGGAAGTGTTGGGCCACTGTACTGGTGCTTGGCTACTTTCCCCAGGTGATGTAGGGGTAGTTGAAGTCTCATACTATATCAGTGTTGTGTTGGACCGTCATAGATGGCAGGGTGTTGAGGAATGTGCATTGACAGTCTAGGGACATGGATGTGGACCCATAGCAGGCTATGGTCTAGATTGCATTATTACCCCAAGGCAGTTGTACCGGAAGTATCTCCAATGCATTATGCTTGGATAGTAGTCTGGAGGTGTTCCCATCCATAATGAATATAGAGACAACAGCACCTGTGGAGATGTGTTGTGGTCCATGTTTGGAGGCTGACAGTTGTGGAATGCATTATAGTCTGATATTGCAGGGCTGCTGTCTGCTGCTGTGAACCACCTCTCCATTACAGCAGACATGTTAATGTCCTCCACTCCAATGAGTACTTTGAGTGACTGCATCCTGACATATGTCTACTGTTGAGCAGCATGACCCTCAGATTGCATACATGTCTAGCTGTTATGGTGGTAATTACATTACGAACACTGCCTAATAAGGCATCATAGGGGTGGCAAGACACTTAGCCAGTACCTGGAAACCCAGTGCTGACACATGTAGGACATCTGTGACAAGTCATTGGGTTCTGCCAATCATGTCATCCCAAGCAGAGAGGTACTGGATTCCCTCAGAATGACACAAAACACATAAACCAATGTTGCAGTCAATCTGTTGATAGTACCACAGCATCATTCTGGGTGATGGCGGTACACTGCTCAGGGCTACTGTCACACCTGCCTGGACCACATAATCAGAGAGTTTAATCATGTCTCTTGTCACGTAGTCCAGGGAGATGTGTCCCAGGTCATTCACATCCACATGGATACAGAGTGATAACTGTAGTTGTTGTGGAGTGCCATGACTAGCTGTGTCATATGTTGGATGCTGGCATGTAATAGATATTTGGCTACCTGCTCCATATTCAACTTAGTGAGTGGGATATGTGCGTGCCTCAGTATTGAGTTACTCATGATCACTGTATTGTGCAAGGTGGTTGCCTTAGAAGCTTAGGTTGAGGGGCACACTGCGTAGGTTAAATATGTGTCCCTTGGCATGTGCCATGTTGTGGTGTCTGAGTGGGTGTCTGTCTTGCTGGTCTGTGATGTTTGGGTAAATGCCCATTGAGTGCCTCTGTGAAGGTGTGTGTGTGGCTTTTCACTGTATGTCATGGCTGTCAAAGTGTGTGTCATGGTGAGTTATGTGTTCCACATGGTGTGGTGCAGGTGTTGATCTTATCTTCTTGACCTGCTAGTCCAGTCTTTGCTGGAGAGTGTATATGTCTACATTGGGTGATATACTGGTAACTCTCACAGGTCTGAGTGTTTGGGGTTTAGAGGGAAGGGTTGTCTGCGTACATGAGGCAGTTGCATCAGTGCCTCAGAATGGACAAGTGCACCAGGTTAATGGGTAAAAGCACAGAAAACTGCCCTTCAATCATGCCAGAAGGGGTGGACATAACTAGTAAGTACTGGGGGTACGTCTGTGATGAATGAATACTGCTCCCAGGTGTGCCACAATTTTTGATACAATAACCTGGTGAAGTGCCAAGCCATAATGCCATTTGAAGTGCAAGACAGAAAGAATTAGCAATCTCAGTATGGAGAACATCGATGTCTGTGCTGTAACTGAAACCTGGTTCAAGGCTCCTGAGAGCACCCCGGCACTATTAGGTTTTACCTCATATCATGCGTTCTGGCCCCAAAACCCGGACCACACCACAAAAGGAGGGGGTGTATCCATATTCATAAAGGATACTCACACCTCCAGGTTGGTGGCAACGCACGAAGCTTCGGAAACCATCCAGGTGCAACTAACCATAGGCAAAACTGCTCTACAAATTGTAGCATGCTACAGGCCACCCTCTCAAACTCAGGAACCCCACACAGCCTTCCTGAAGACACTGGAGGGTATAAATGTATCTCCAAACACCATCATATTGGGTGACTTCAACTACCGAATATAGACTGGGAACATTACTCAAGCCCTAACTTTCTAGCCCAACGGTTCCTGGAGTTCATAAATTCAAATGCCATGGAACAGCTAGTCACTGTTCCCACGAGAGGAGAAAATATACTAGATCTCATTGTCACAAACATGGGGACAAAATGCTCCACACCGAAGTATATCCCTCATTGGTGAGATCTGATCATAAACTAATCTCACTGGAAATCCACATCCCGCCCCACCCCAAGCAAAAGACCATAGTGAAGAACTTCTCTAAAGCAAACTTCACACTACTCAAGACTGGTGTGGTATCCTTCAAGGCCCTGAGCCAGAGGAAACCACAACCCAAGCTATGGAAGCCCTTACAAATGCCTTCTATGAACACCTCCAGGACTGCATGGATCAGGCAATCCCAAATAAAACCAAGACTCTTTCCACAAAGGGCAAACGTCCAGTCTGGTGGACCCCAGCCATTAACAAACTTTACAATAAGAGGAGAAAGCTATTACATGATAGAACAAAATCCATAAAGGAAGTCACCCTGATCATTATTAGTAAAAAATACGAGCACTCATAAAATCAACTAAGGCCAATTTTGAGAGAAAAATTGCCATGGATTCAAAGGACAATCATAAGGCCTTTTTCAGCTATGTTAGGAACCTGGGTGGAAACTCCCAGATATGCTCAGAATTAGTCCAAAATGATACAAAAATCACTGAACCCACAGACATTGCCAACATACTGGCAGACAGGTTCAGTGCAAACTTCACCCCTCTCCCCTAAAGGAGAGATAACTATCCCAGCCGAGTGTAGCCTCCCGGACATCTCAAATGCGCAGGTGAAAGCTGCTCTCTCTAAAGCTAAAAACACAGCATCAATGGGACCGGATGGTGTCCCCGGCTGTGTGCTACACGAGCTAAATGAGGAATTAAACCCGCACATAAGGCAGCTGTTTAATCTCAGCCTTACCACAGGATACGTGCCCAAGGAGTGGCATACGGCAACTGTGGTCCCACTCCACAAAGGTGGTGCCTCTACGGACCCTGGTAATTACTGCCCCATAAGCTTAACAAGTCTAGTCTGCAAAGCTATGGAGAGGATCATAATGGAGCTCATAAACAAATATATAGGGGACTTGCAGACATTGGACCCGACCCAGTTTGGCTTTGTCAAGGGAAGATCATGCCTTTTGAACTTTGTTGACTTCTTCGAAACAGTCACCAAGGCCATTGATGAGGGAAAGGCAGTCCATACAGCCTACCTTGACCTTGCAAAGGCTTTCGACACAATACCCCACTCGGGTATTGTAGAAAAACTTACCAGCTTAAATGTAAACCCATATGTCACAAGATGGGTTGCAAACTGGCTTAAGGACAGAACCCACAGGGTTAGAGTTGCTGGCGCTGTGTCAGACTCCAAGCCGGTCACAAGTGGTGTCCCACAGGGCTCGGTCCTTGGCCCCCTATTGTTTGGCATCTACTTCTCAGAAGTACAGGCCAACATGGGAGGACTTTGGCTGACAAAGTTTGCAGACGACTGCAAACTGGGCCATAGTGGAAAGTGCATCGGACACGGATATCCTTCAGAAGGGACTCACGGAAACAGATAGCTGGTGCCAGAGCCATGGCCTGAAGTTAAACGCCAAAATATGTATAGTCATACCCTTCGGGAAAAACAAGGTAACCCCAAGCTACCATATAGGTGGCAATCCACTAAGCACAGAAGAGGTTATCAGGGACCTGGGGACCCAGGTTGACAGTGGCCTTTCTTTTAACACTCACATTGCTAAAGTGGTTAGAAAGACCTTCTACATTGCCCACCTGATCATGAAGGGATTCACATCCAGATCTAGTGAGGTCATTGTTACACTGTACTCTTCACTTATCAGACCAATGATCGAGTACAATGCCCCATTCGGGATGTATCTCACCCGACATCTGCAGCAATTGGAGAGACCCCAAAAGTTCCTCACCAAAAGGATAAAGGGACTCCAAAATCTGTCATATGCTGCCAGATTGAAGAAACTCCAGCTCTATTCAGTCGCATACCGTCTGCTCAGAGGTGAAATGTGCCTGACATACAAGGCCATGTCCAACCCGGAATTAATGGACATGCTCCACCTCAAAAAATCCAAATCCACCAAAACCACTAGAGCAAGCGACTTAAACCTTAGCACGGATATAAATAGGACGTGCTGGAGGGATAGATTTATCACTCAGAGACTCCCTATGCTGTGGAATAAAATCCCGGTCCATGTGAGGCAGAGCACCTCGCTGACTCTGTTCAAGAGAAATCTAGACCTATGGATGGGAGATCGTAGGTTTACCCCGGGAATCATCTCTGTGTCACTGCTGGACAGAGGCACAACAAACTAATGGGCACAGTATTTTTTCATATAAGGGGTGGCATAAGCCACAATAATTTGGGCTAGGCTTATAAATGCCTTAGGGCAGATAGCCTAGTATAAACCTATGAACCTATGAACCTATGTAAGGGTGGAACTGAAGGCAGACTTTCTGCTACCTTTAATACTTTACCTCAGCTGTGCAGTTAGCAACTTTGGCCATTTGAAAGCTCAGTAAGCTCTGTAGCTCATGCGTTAACTGCATAACACTATAGTAGATGTAACTATATAGGTAGGAGTTCTAATCCCAATACTGGCAAGTGTGTGTGAGTGAGAATCATATACTGTCTGGCTTATACCATTTTTGACTTGTGTACTACCCTTCACACATCCAAGAAGTACATTTGGACTAAGTGAAAATGTATAAGCTCTGTGGCATATCTGATAACTGGGTAGGACTATAGTAGAAATAACTAGATAGGCAGGAATTCTAATCTCCCTACTGGCAACTGTTTGGATGTGTGTGTTTGTGTGAGAATCATGTAGTGTGTGGGTTACACCATTTTTGACCTGTGAACTACCCTTTACACTTCCCCTCACTCCAAACTAGAAGTCCTATTGATGTCATCCATCTTAGAAGTACCTTTGGACTAAGGGGAAATGTATCAGCTCTCTGGTGCTTCTGATAACTGTTTAGCACTATAGTAGAAATACCTGGATAGACAGGAGTTCTAATCCCAATACTAGCGAGTGTGTGTGTCTGTGTGTGTGTGTGTGTGTGTGTGTGTGTGTGTGTGTGTGTGTGTGTGTGTGTGTGTGTGTGTGTGTGATGATCATATCCTGTGTGGCTTATACCATTTTGATGTGTGTACCATACATGGCTGGTGACCACCTCCAACTGCCATAACTTTATATAGTGCGGTAACAGCATGCACCTCACATGCAGCAGGTTAAACCATTGTACAGTCCTCTGTACAAATGTGTTTGGAATATCCAGATGTTTGCAACCTATATGTGGTCAGACGTGGTCTGTGATTTCCTTGGAAATATCCATGTAAGTGATATTGTAGCCAAATAGGCCACAGTGAGTGTACTGACACATATGGAAGCATGAGGTATCATACCCGATATGATGTCTGCCACCCTCACAGGTGGCCAGCCTTGTAGGTGCAGTACATGAGTTACATATGCTTGGTATTACAAGTGAGCTGTTCATGTTATGGGTCACATTAAAGGCTGGAAGAGGTGTGGACTGACATATTGTGGTCCTAATTTGTATGTAACAGGAACACCTTGCATCTTAACAGGGGTGTGTACACAATTTATAGTCACTGTATACCACTAATGTGTCACACATGTCCCTACCTTAGGCCATTTGTCCAGCCCATTTTTCTGGCTTCTGTCCAGACATCTTGGCACTGACAAGTTGTGAGGTATGCTACAGGAATGTTAAATTCATGTTAGATAGGCCCAAGTGATGAACACTGTAATGCAACGCAGTTAACCCCACCACAAATGAACATGCACATAAAGCAATATAGCCATTACATAAAGCAATATAGCTATTACTGATAGTTGTCTGCATGGTAAATTGCATGCCCTTCACATGCCTAGGGTATTGCCAAGCAACAACAGAACAATATCATACTCCCCAGCTTCAGGCTGCTGTCCCATATGCAGACCAGAGGGTCCTAGGTAATTGTGAGAGGGAGGTATTGTCAGCAGACTCACATGTGGCCTTGGTACAGGATGGGTACAGCATGTCTGAACATTTACAGTACTAACCCCAAAAATACACAATATTCTGTCCTCACCATATATGTGCACCTTTGTGCATTAGAAAACCCCATCCACAACTGCAATTGGACCTGGTTTGTGCATTGGGCAGGTTCCCCAAGATTGGCGAGGAGCTTCTTGGTAGGTGTCATTGGGGGCTGGATGGCTGGGCCCCAACCTGTGGCTAGCCGGTCCCTTGCTACAGCAGCAGCCCGTTGATGGGTATGGTGGATGAGGTCAGTGGCTCAATGCTATGCCGTGTCATAAGTTCTGCTCTGCAGGCTGGCATCATTTACCCTGTTGGCCAGAGTGTTTCACAGGGAGGTCCTCTCCCGCACATCTTCTGCTCTCCATTCAAATAACATGGCATAATGTTTGATCACATATTGGGTAATGATGTCAGTTTCCCCAACAGAGAATGCTGGTAGGCGAGCCCCCTACATGTTACCTGGAAGACATAAACAGGAAAAAGGTCACAGGACCTCATACGGTTGTCATATTGCACATCAACAGTGGATATTACTTGCAAATAATCCACACTACACCATAACCCTCCAAACTATCATGGCTATAGCAGCTTGCATTACCCTGCTGGCCCTGAGCTATCTTATTCCTGACAGTGTTGGACACTTGATTGCATAATCCTCTATTTTCCATTCATTTCTGTGTAGAGGCTTGACAGTGGCCATCTTCCATGTTGTTGGTGTAAGGATGGTGGCAGGTCTGTGTTTGACAGTGGTGTGTGATGGAGCTGTGAGCACGTGCCTGAGTTCATGTAAGAGGCAGACAGTGATGTTATTATGCCCCATGGAGATTTGCTGTTGTTACCATCAGTAGGCAGTATGTACATGCTAACTATAGCTGAGGGGGGCAGTGTGGTTCATGTGCTTATCCCCCTATATAACTGGGGTGGACAGGGTGGCGATGTGCCCACCTAACCTGTCTGATGCAGGTTGCCTATATCTATGGCATGTGTGTATGATGTGTGCTTTACCTCAGTACAGGGTGAATTGTGTTGTTTCCTCTGAGACTGACAACATATATGTTTAACCTTTGCAATTGTCCTTGGTGGTGTGGATATGTCTGATTGGTAGTCATAGTTAGGCTTACAGGAAGTCACCTGTGAACTTACATGCTTGCTCTGATAGAGGTGGACTTGCTTCCAAGTTGTTGCCTACACCTATGTGTCCCTGTACATCCAGTATAGCAACCCATTATGTGCTTTATGTACTGCTGCTGTCCACCAAAGGGGATTACTCTACCTTGGTGGAGACTAGTTATACAGGTCAGGTGCTGCTAAGTCCGAAAGCTACAGTGGATATAAAGGCTACACACCCCTGTTACAAGTCTTGGTATTTGTGCAATTGAAACATGACACCACAATAACTCATTTCAAAACAATTCCCACCTTTAATGTGACCTATAGCCTGTACTATTCAATTGTAAACATAACAATCCGGTCTGTGAAAACATATGGAAATAATAATCAGTACAATAAGCCAGTTGAATGAGTGTGCACACCCTTAAACTGATATGTTGTGTATGCACCTCTTGAGATGGTTACAGCATTAATTCGGCTTGGTTTGGACTCTATCATGGCACATCTTCACTTGGCAATAGTTGATCACCTTTCTAGAAACACCTTTGATATTTTTTAATGGCATTGTACAGGTTAGGGGTCACATTCAAGATGAGAAACATTATGAAATCATTTTCTGTGGTCTGATTGTCATAAAGCACATAGAGCACACAAACCTGGCATTTCAACAGGGGGGGTGTATACTTGTGATATCCATTATATATAGGTGTTGATATAGCTGGTAGTGGTAGGCATGGACAGTGGGTCATAACACAGTTGGACACTTATCTGATTACTACCTGATAATCATGCCTACTCTAGTACCCATATCAGTGTCAGTGCAATGCAACAATCAGTAGCTGTACACATTTATGTCTGTTGTATGCACTGACACTGATATTACACACATGTGCAACATGCACAACCTATGTACCTGACTCTTTGAAACCCATGTGATTAGTTTTTTGCCTTCCAGCTGAACATATGCATACATACATGTGCTCAGGGGATACCTGGTATACATTTCTGTTCTATGTTAGTATGGCACACTGTATTTACACTCTTGCTGCTCAATCATACTTCTCAACCTGTTATAGCAGTACGTCTGGACAATGACACACATAAATGGGTGACAAAAGGGATATCAGTATTGATACTGTATTAATATAGCTGCACCATACATTAGTAAGTTGATTGCAGAGTAGGCTTTGACATCACTGTGATAACTTGGAAGATGTCCAACAGTCATAAGTAGGCTATTATGTTACATTTGCCACAAAGTAAGTAGAATAAACTGGTAACAAAACACAGTTCACCTGCTGAGAAGTCCAATCCTTTAATGTAAAATACAATTCATATGAGCGCTTTCGTCTGCATAAAACAAACTTCATCAGATAAAGTCCCACTATAACTGACATAATTTATAAAAAATGTTTAACCAATGAAATCTTCACATTAATAAAACAATTAATCAATAAAATTCTAAAGATACTGAACATTCAAAATTTAAAGAAACAAGAACATGTTGGTGGTTGTTTGTATGTATACACACACTTCTAACAGATTAAAAAATAATGCATAATGAAAAATTTTTTGTTAAAAATATAAATAAACAAAGGAATAGTCTACAACATTATTTCATGGGTAAGTT
This sequence comes from Protopterus annectens, assembly GCF_019279795.1. Classification (NCBI taxonomy): domain Eukaryota; kingdom Metazoa; phylum Chordata; order Ceratodontiformes; family Protopteridae; genus Protopterus; species Protopterus annectens. Next base: position 1,106,098,996 of record NC_056747.1, read on the forward strand.
GATGTAAAATGTATGTTTACATCTGATGTGTTGAAAATATATTTATGCCATCTTCAAAGTATATTTGCCTTTCCTGTTAAGATGGCTTTGATGTTTATATACTCATTTAAACCTGGAGAAATATTGGATTTTAATCTTAACTGCCATCTAACTTCCTTCTGCAGTAAAATATTTTTGTTATCTCCTCCTCTGATTTCCAAATTGACCGTATCTATGATACCAAATTTGAAAGAAGGGACGGTTGGCACATGGTGGTGTGTTTGTATAAAGCACTGGTCTCTTTTTATTTTTATGTCGTTCTTATGTTCGTAAATCCTTTCTTTTAAATGACGTTCAGTTTTGCCCACGTAATAACATGGGCAATAACAACAGGTTGCCAAATACACCACCATGGAAGAATAACAGTTACCCCTACAGAATTTAACCTCCGTATTCAACCCATTTTTTAAAACAATACTATTGGAGGTGTTGATAGAGGAACATTGGGTACATCTACCACAGGGTGGGTACCCTAGAGTTCTTGTAAGAATAATCTCTTCCTTCCAAGGTTCTTTTAAAATTATTGCCCACCCGAGGAATAAATGCAGGTTGGTTCCCTATAACTTCAATAATTTCAGGGTTAGTTTTAAAATAGACCAATTATCTTGTAAGATTTTTTTAAAAATAGGAGAAAAGTTGTTGTGTTGAATAGAACAAGAACTTGAAAATTCATGGGGTCTATCTTCTGATGTTTCTATATTCTCAATGGGGTGCCCAAGTAAAGGTTTGAAACGGGTCCCCCACCCATTATATACTTCCGTCAAAATGTTTTCTACCAAAACCTCAGGATACCCTCTTTCTCCAAACATTTTACCCAGTTTAATGAATTCTGGTTGGAGATCTTCTATGTGGGATGTCATCCTAGCCACTCTGACAGCCTGCCCTTTTATAATGCTTTTTTTCTGGAAAAAAGGATGTTGGCTGTCAAAGTGGAGGTAGCTGTTACACCAAGTTGGTTTTCTATACACCCGAGATTTAAAACCATTCGAGGTTTTGGATAGTGTAATGTCTAGATAATTGATACATTCTGCACCAACTTGGTGGGTAAAAGACAACCAGGAGGTGGTTTGGTTGATGTGTAAAATAAATTCTTCCAACTCAACTGGTGTCCCCTCCCATATCACAAAAATGTCATCCAAAAATCTGTAATAAGCTGTGATTTTAGCAGAAAAAACACTCTCAAAAATGTGTAAGGTCTCCCATTCCAGGAGTACCAGGTTGGCATAAATGGGGGCGCAAGCTGCCCCCATTGCCACTCCACTGGTTTGTTTGTAAAAAACCCCTTCGAAGTTTATAAAGTTATTGTCTAAAACTATTTCCATTAGTTCCAACAATAAAGATTTTCTGTCTGGTGTTAATTCAGAATGTTTATGAATACTGGTTTCAAAAAATTCAAAGCCCTCTTTCCTAGGGATACAGGTAAATAAATCTTTCACATCGATGGTAATGAGGAGACTATCCTTGGACCATAACCCCTGGTGCATTTTGCCCAAAAAGTCCCAAGAGTCTTTTATAAGATGTTTATGTTTTTGCAATATTTTTGAAATTCTGATCAATAAATATTGCCAAGGGATGGGTTTTAGATCCACGGGCAGAGACAATTGGTCTAAAAGGTGGTTCCATGATGTTTTTGTGTGTTTTGGTATCCCGAAAAACCAGGAATCAGTGGGTGGGTTTGTCGGAGAAAATGAAAGGTCGCCTGGTTAATTCGTTGTTCCACCAAATACTCCTCTAAAGGAGTCAATTCTGTTGTAGGCAGTAGTAATTTCATTGAGGGACACCAAACAATAGGTTTTTCTTGTGTCAAAATGGTACTTATGGCTTTTGTATAATTGTTTTGCTTAAAATTACCAAACCTCCCCCTTTGTCTGGTTCCATGAAACGTAGTTGTTTATTTTGTGTTAAATTCTTCAGAAGGGTGGCTTCTTCTGCTTTTAAATTGTGATTCTGCCAAAACCCTTCGGTATTTTTACTATATGTTTCATATATTTCTTTTGTGACAATATTCTCAAAAGTATGGAGCAAAGGGTGAAGTGGAGGTTATAAACACTCCTTCTAGTAGAGGTTTGGTTGGCACTGTCCCCTGTATATTGGTTCGCAACTCCTTTGTTATAAAGAATTTTAAGATTTAATTTTCTAAGGAACAATTTTAAATCAATTAAAATCTGTGACAAGTCTCCTTTAAAACTCTTTATAAACTTGAAGCCTTTGGAAAACAGGTGGAAATGGGTTTTTTCTAATGTCAAATCAGAATAGTTGTATATTTTATATCCACAATATTCAGACACAATACCATTGTCGTGTGTAATTATGGCATCTGACCCTCCCTGTTCCCCCTGTGTCCCCTGTAATTCCAATCCTGGTTTTTTGCAAAGGAATCGTGTTGATTACATTTTGATTTTTGTGGGCTAAGCGTTCTGACCTTCTGGGTCCTAAAAAAACTTCGTTGGACTCTTGAAAAGAGTCCAATTCATCTAGAGAACCAGTGTACACAACCGGTGGGTCCCTATGGTGATGTGGTTCGTCAGAGGAAATCCTGACACTTTTTGTATTCTGTTTATAGTGAGTTGGTGTAATCAAATTTCTCCTATTATGTCCCTCCCTAGGTCTAGAAGGGCAGTTGCAAAAGTAAAGTTAGGTGATGGGTAACTTTTACCAGTTTCATACTGCCCTTGTCCCTAAAATATTTCTTTTGTTTTCTTTCAAAACCTTTTCAACCTTCCCTTTGGTTCTCTCTAAAATTCTTTCAAAAAACTCATAATATTGTTCAAACAACAAATCATTGGTGATGGAATGATGTAATTTATTAATTTCTACCAATAAAGTTTTTAAATGTACTTCATTATATTTAATAAGTTTTAAAATTAGTGAAAATCCACATTCGTCAAAAACTATGAAATTCTTTAATAATATTTTCTGTATATGTAATACCAAAAGGGTATTTATGAAAACGGAGTCCCTGAGGGACTATCTTATTATTTAAACATGTATGCAAATAATTGTTTTCAATTTCCAAACATTTGTATTTGTAAAGCAGCTTTTCAAATTTAAAAATGCAGTCTTTCAAACTGAAAACGTTATTCCCATCTTGATCGGGAATTTTAGATGCAACATTAACATTCCCTTGATTGTCGGTAGTAGAAAAAACAAACTTTTTGTCTATAAAACCCTTAAATAAGGTTCTGCAACCGGAATCAGTCCCTGGAACAGCCCGTGAGGCATAAGAGGCTGAACCGGTGGTTTCACAGTCTTTAAAGCAATTCGAAACAGTACCTTTAGGGTTGTTGGCTCGTAAAAACCTTTGAATATCCCCTGTATCCGAGTGAACTGGAGGTAGAAGGGTGTCCTGCATCGTCGGAGCGCCACTGTTGGTGTAGTTTCTTCTCCTAGGCTGGCCTTCACCTGGCAGACTCGTTCCTTCCCCGGCATCTTGGAGTATGGAAGCAGGCGATGACGTCACAGGTGGTTTCAGGCCCGTGGAGGAATGCACACAACTGGCAATAGCTCCCTCTGGTGGATCCTTCTGTGTGAACAGGTCAATAAGTTTAGTTAAATCCCCACGAAGGGAAGAAAGTTCTTCTCTAAGACGGAATACTTCGTTCTGGGTCTGTATTAAGGTGATACTAGTCTCCAATCCGTTCTCGGCTCCCAGTAAAGTGGAGTCATTTGGAGACTGATCCATAATATTGAAAAATGAGGTGATAAAACTGCAAAAAACAAAAAAGTAAGTGCAATGTCAGTATAGTGGAAAGATCGCAAAAAGATGGTTATCTTTTAACCACTAAATGCTGCTTATCAAAATCCAAAGGCAGGCAACTCGTAGGTGAACCAAAGGTAACAATTGCCACAAAGTAAGTAGAATAAACTGGTAACAAAACACAGTTCACCTGCTGAGAAGTCCAATCCTTTAATGTAAAATACAATTCATATGAGCTTTGTCTGCATAAAACAAACTTCATCAGATAAAGTCCCACTATAACTGACATAATTTATAAAAAATGTTTAACCAATGAAATCTTCACATTAATAAAACAATTAATCAATAAAATTCTAAAGATACTGAACATTCAAAATTTAAAGAAACAAGAACATGTTGGTGGTTGTTTGTATGTATACACACACTTCTAACAGATTAAAAAATAATGCATAATGAAAATTTTTTTGTTAAAAATATAAATAAACGAAGGAATAGTCTACAACATTATTTCATGGGTAAGTTGATGTAAAATGTATGTTTACATCTGATGTGTTGAAAATATATTTATGCCATCTTCAAAGTATATTTGCCTTTCCTGTTAAGATGGCTTTGATGTTTATATACTCATTTAAACCTGGAGAAATATTGGATTTTAATCTTAACTGCCATCTAACTTCCTTCTGCAGTAAAATATTTTTGTTATCTCCTCCTCTGATTTCCAAATTGACCGTATCTATGATACCAAATTTGAAAGAAGGGACGGGTTGGCACATGGTGGTGTGTTTGTATAAAGCACTGGTCTCTTTTTTATTTTTATGTCGTTCTTATGTTCGTAAATCCTTTCTTTTAAATGACGTTCAGTTTTGCCCACGTAATAACATGGGCAATAACAACAGGTTGCCAAATACACCACCATGGAAGAATAACAGTTACCCCTACAGAATTTAACCTCCGTATTCAACCCATTTTTTAAAACAATACTATTGGAGGTGTTGATAGAGGAACATTGGGTACATCTACCACAGGGTGGGTACCCTAGAGTTCTTGTAAGAATAATCTCTTCCTTCCAAGGTTCTTTTAAAATTATTGCCCACCCGATGAATAAATGCAGGTTGGTTCCCTATAACTTCAATAATTTCAGGGTTCGTTTTTAAAATAGACCAATTATCTTGTAAGATTTTTTTAAAAATAGGAGAAAAGTTGTTGTGTTGAATAGAACAAGAACTTGAAAATTCATGGGGTCTATCTTCTGATGTTTCTATATTCTCAATGGGGTGCCCAAGTATACATACAAACAACCACCAACATGTTCTTGTTTCTTTAAATTTTGAATGTTCAGTATCTTTAGAATTTTATTGATTAATTGTTTTATTAATGTGAAGATTTCATTGGTTAAACATTTTTTATAAATTATGTCAGTTATAGTGGGACTTTATCTGATGAAGTTTGTTTTATGCAGACGAAAGCGCTCATATGAATTGTATTTTACATTAAAGGATTGGACTTCTCAGCAGGTGAACTGTGTTTTATTATGTTACATTGTCATTGCTCACAGACTTGCCAGTGCTTTGACTGACATAACACAGGTATATGTGTATGTGACTACAGATCAGTCACAAATGTGCTTATTGTCCAGCAGAACACTGTACAGTTGAATGTTATTAATTCAATATATCACATGCAGTTCAACACACGTCTGCAACAGTTCTTTACTATGCACATGCCATATATAGGTCTCTTAGCTTTACAAGACAAACCAGTGTCATACTCATATTCACAGGTAACATATAGATTTGGACAACATCCCATTAACTGGCCAACTGTGGCGCAGTCACAACTGTTTGACAGACACTCCAGTGGTTGTCATATGTGAGTTGTCCTTTCCCAGGGTGAGTCAGGCTCTTGAGCTGTGATCCTACCTTGTAACCTTTTACAGCATCACATCTGGACAAAGCCTACGATGATGGGGGGATTAATAGGGACAGACTTTAAATATTCCTGTACAAACTTATGAAGTTTGTAGAATGATACATTTTATTTATTTATTTATTTATTTCAGTTTGATGACCGGGGAGGTCCACTGGGCTCAGGAGCCCGTTTAAAGTGGAGGCCCAGGGAGAAAGGCTCCACATCACATAGTAAACATTATGATACACCAGATTAAAATTAAGATTCAAAGATACAGTTACATTATAAATCAGAGACATGATGTGGTACATTGGTTACATAGCATGTGAGTTGTGTTGAGATGAGTGTTTCAATGGTTACACAGAATCTGAATCTTGTGATGACAGTACAAGTACAAATGTTAGAGAGGGGATGCATTACCGTGAATATTGTTAAGGATGTGGAGTCTTAAACTCAAGTGTTTGTCATTACTTGATGACTTCAATCATCAGCTATTTGCTAGAAAAGTACAGATTTCAAGAGGAACAGACAAAAAACTATGATGGGAAAATCTGGACATTCTGTGAAGATCTGTACAGTTGAGAGGTATGTGTGTGATATCTCCCACTGCAGAGAGGGCCAGGTGCTATTCAGCTGTTTAGCAGGACATTAGTACAGCAAGTCTTGTTGGGACATATATTCCTTCAAATCATATTTCCCATTATTACAAAGCAAGTACTAGATTCAGTTACTTGCTTACATGTTCCACTTACCTTTTTTCTTTCTTCTCTTTTCCACTTTATGTTTCATTTATTTCTCTCTCTCTGTCTCTCTGCACTACTGGGATAGAGCTGGTTTGAATAGGTGGCAGCATGGCTTTTGTTGGTGATGCTCATGACCAGATGATGGCCTGTGCACCTATTGGGGTTCCCCACTTGCTAATTGCATGCAGAGCAGCTGTGTAGTTCTTCCAACAGACAATGTCATGGCAACACACTCCTATACTTGAGTACTCCATGTGCGCGTTGGTTCTTTCCCTTACTTGCGAGGAAGACATCCTGGAGTTGTGTGAGCTACTACCTCTTACAACAAGACTTGTGGAGACAAGCCAACTAAATGGTGGAGAAGGTTCAAGACTTAGGGGCAGAATGTGAGTGTTGCTTTTATATGTTTGGAACACTGGTAGTTTAACAGGGTTTGTCTACACATGCTACTTCTGCATGGGTTTCAGTCTGACAAAGTTCTGTCTCTGCATAGCTCTCAACTGTAGGGCCATCCACATAATGGCCACAGGTTAGCCTGCTATGTATGGGCTGTTCCCCAGACAGGTGTTGTCCTTGGCAAATCAGTAGCATACTCTGATGACTGGATTATGTAAATGCTAACATCCAGTTGTTTTTCTGGCTTTATATCCCTCAGAAAATATATGTTACAACAAACCCTGTAACACCAGCAACCTTCTCAGTGTATAACAGCAATATTTCAAGTATGGCCATGTATTTGGGCCTCTGTCCACCAATTATGCCAGGCTTTGTACAGATGTCATACAGTAGGAGGTTGATAGGTATAATGGTCTATCATTATTTAGTGCTATCATTCCTGCTGAGGGGAATGTCTGTAAAACATGTTGAAGTCTGTACATTCAAGAGATTGGTGTATAGAGAATGCTTTTAGATGCACTTGTAACATATTTTATGTGAGGGAGAGTAACCCATGTTTCAAATTTAGGTTGTTAGAATATATGAGACATATTACTGATAAGAAAGATAACAGTTCTATAGCCTTAAATCTGAATAAAGAGTGCTTTTCAAACTATCTGGAGATATACAGAGCTGAGTATATTTTTCTGGCACTTCAGAGTTGTGTACTGGTAATTTTTGTTTGACTAATTTTATATCATTGCTGGCTGACTTCAGAGTTGTGCACTGTTATTTTTGCTTCACTGTATAGTTTTTCAGATCTCTGCTGAAGGTGTTGGTTTTCCTATACCCACCCTCCCTATTCCTGTGTTGTTGTTTAAATTTGGAGGTTTTTGCAGTTGCCCGCCCCCCTGTAGATTTGATCTGGGACACTCCCCCCAGTCCCATCTCTTTACCTCATTCTACCTAATAGACTCCTTCTGCATTGTTTTTAGTCATTTTTAATTTAATTGTATTTTTTAAACTGTTTGGTCTAACATTGCTACATACTCAAATGTGCTAGCTTGCACTGTATTTGAATTGTTTTGACTGCTGTTTAGCTGCTTTTCTGTATATATATATATATATATATATATATATATATATATATATATATATATATATAAAAAAAAAAACCTTTCCTGTAACTAGTATAGTCCAGATTCAGATTTGCTGTATCCAGGACTGTATGTAAGCTTCTGAGCCCCCCCAAGCTTTCTGTGTTGGAGGGAAGCCTTCTAGCTTATCAGTGGGAGTGGTAAGCACTAGGTAACCTATCTACCACATAAGGAGCGGTTCTGGCCCAGAAATTGTAGTTATCGGCCGTTTGAGCAGTTTTTCCATCTCTCTCAACTTTCTGATTTAAAAGCCCACATTTGCACTTGTTTCCCACCTTTCCTGTAACTAGTTTAGTCCAGATACGGATTCTTACTTTTAGCACTTGAATTTACTTATTTGTGATCAGCACTTGTTCAGAACTTGTAAGCACTAAATAACATACTAATTACTACAGCACTCAACCTTCCTCATTACCTAGAGGAAAACAGTTTTGGTACTTACTTTCCTCACTTGCTTAGAGAAAAACAGCTCTTATACTCACTTTCCTCACTTATCTAGAGGAAAATAGTTTTTTTATTCAGGCATGTCCAAGGGTCAGCTCCCAGTGTTCTCTCCTGACTATCTGATGAATCTGGGCATCTTGGGGGAATGGAGAAATTGCCTCATGTACACAGACAACCCTCTCCTCCTACCACCCAACACTACAACCTGTGAGAGATGTACTTATCTAGCCAAACTGGAGGTAAAGCTCTCTCCAATCAAGGCTGAACTTGACAGTCAAGAGGAGAAGGTAAACACTTGCACCACACCACACTCATCATATAGTCTCACTAAATCTACACCACCAAAATCCACACATAGAAATATAAAAACATTTGCGGAGGCTCTCAATAATAATCTGCTCAAGCAACAGAGACCTCCAAAGCAGAAATGCAAGCAACCTCCACCCCCCAACACAACCCAAATGACACATAGCCTGCAGACTCAGTGTGCCGCTCAACCACAGCCAATAAGGCAAAACAACGTACCCAACACACTAGTCATAGGCGACTCTATAGTCAGGCACAGTGATGTCCCACTCACCAGGCTAAACAAGGAGAAGGTTACTGTCAGCTGCCTGTGGGGTGCCATGATCCACCACATAACCCACACACTCAGGTCACTCCACAACAAGTACAAATATGACTCTGTCATTGTCCACGTTGGTGTGAACGACCTGAGACGTACCTCCCTGGACTACATGAAAAGAGACATGGAAGAGGTCTCCGATCTTGTAGCCCAGGCAGGTATGACGCTAACCCTGAGTAGCATTCTGCCATCACCCAGAATGATGCCGCAGTACAAGGACAAAATGATTGACTTCAACAATTGGCTAAGCTTCTGGTACCATTCTAAAGGGATCCAGTATCTGTCTGCCTGGGATGACATGGTCGACAGACCACGATGCTTTGCCAGAGATGGCCTGCACCTGTCACCGCTGGGTTTCTGGATACTGGCTAAGGTTCTTGCCACCCCATAGTGCCTTTTTTAGGCAAGGTTCAAATGACAAATTCACCAACATAACAGGAACAGGCAAGCAAAAACTGAGGGTGATGCTACTCAATGCCAGAAGTCTAAATCTCAAAATGCACTCACTTGAGGCTCTCCTTAAAATGGAGAACATCGACAGCTGTGCAGTGACTGAGACCTGGTTCAAGGCTCCAGAGAGCACCCCTGCACTACCAGGCTATAACTCATACCACACTTTTCAGCCATGTAACCGGGACCAGAAGACCAAAGGCGGAGGTGTATCCATATTCATTAAGGATATCCACACCTCCAGGCTAGTTGCTCAGCATAATGCAGCCGAGGTTATCCAAGTCCAACTAACTCTGGGCAAAACTGCAATCCAAATTGCAGCTTGCTACAGATCACCCACCATGCCCCAGGATTCCCACTCCTCTTTTCTTGATATACTGGAAAATATTAGGGTTCAACCAAACACCCTAATAATGGGCAATTTCAACTACCCCACCATTAACTGGGAAAACTACTCATGTACCAACTCCTTCACTCAATGCTTTCTGGAATTCATAAACTCCAATGCCCTGGATCAACTTATCCACACCCCCACCAGGGGCAACAATATCCTAGATCTAGTCATTACCAATATGAGTGACCGGTGTTCCACACCTGAAGTCAATGCCTCATTGGTCCGATCCGACCATAAGCTAATTACCCTAGATATCCACATCCTGCCTCTACACCCCATTAAGGAAACCATAAGAAAAAATTTCTCCAAAACCAACTTCATGCTTCTTAAGACAGAAGTGGTGAACTTCATGACACCCATGCAGATGGTCAATACAGTTACGACTACTGAATCCTACACAATTGCACTTTATAAGCACTTACATGAGTGCATGGCTCGTGCTATCCCAAACAGAACTAAGAAGCTATCTTCCAATAAAAGGAAGCCAATCTGGTGGTCCCCTGCCATAAACAAACTATACAACAGAAGGAAGAAACTCTTGCAAAAGAGAGTAAAATCCCACGAGTTGGAGGAGCTCCCTGGTCAGCCTCAGTAAGAAGCTGCGATCCCTGATAAAACCCTCCAAAGCTAGTTATGAAAACAAAATCGCCACTGATTCTAAAGACAACCATAAAGCATTCTATAGCTATGTCAAGAATCTGAATGGCAACACTCAGATCTGCTCTGAGTTACAGCACAATGGCACTAAATATACAGACCCAACTGATATTGCCAACATCCTGGCAGATAGGTTCAGTGCTAACTTTACCCCCCTCTCACACCCTAAAGAGCCCATCTCTATACCGGAAGAATGCAAAGTTCCTGTAATCACGGCTGCACAGGTAAAAACCACTGTCCAAAGCCAAGAACACAGCATCCATGGGACCAGACAACATCCCAGGCTGCGTTCTACATGAACTACAGAATGAACTGGCATCCCACCTAAGTACCATGTTCAATCATAGCCTCACCTCAGGCTTTGCACCTGCTGAATGGCACATAGCAATGGTTATCCCACTCCACAAGGGGGGAGCCACCATGGACTCCGGGAACTACCACCCCATTAGCCTGATGAGCCTGGTCTGCAAGGCCATGGAACGTATCATCATGGAACTTATAAACAAATACATTGGTAAGCTCCAAACTCTGGATCCCAATCAGTTTGGGTTTGTAAAAGGCAGATCATGTCTCTTAAACCTGATAGACTTCTTTGAAGCAGTCACCAAAGCCGTAGACAAGGGTAAGGTGGTTCACACAGCCTATCTAGATCTTGCCAAGGCTTTTGACACCATCCCCCACTCTGGAATTATAGATAAACTCACTAAACTATGTATAAATCCCTATGTCACAAGATGGGTTGCCAACTGGCTCACTGACAGAACCCACACTTTGAAAGTAGCAGTCTCTAAATTTGACTTCAGACCAGTGACAAGTGGAGTACCACAGGGTTCAGTCCTGGGTCCTCTCCTGTTTGGTATCTACTTCTCTGAAGTACAGGCTAACACAGAAGGTCTTTGGCTAACGAAGTTCGCAGATGACTGCAAACTAGGAGCCATAATTGAAACTCCTAACGATGTGGACATCCTACAAAAGGGCCTCACTGAGACAGATGCCTGGTGTCAAAGCCATGGCCTCAAGCTCAATGCCAAAAAGTGCATTGTCGTCCCCTTTGGTAAAAACTCTGTACCCATGAACTACAACATAGGCGGTAGTATACTTAACACCGAAAGTGTGATAAGAGACCTTGGGACACAGGTGGACAATAGTCTCTCCTTTGATAATCACATCGCCACAGTAGTCAGGAAATCCTTCTATGTGGCACACCTCATTACAAAAGGTTTCTCATCCAGAAAAAAAGAGGTAATTGTTCCCCTCTACTCATCACTCATTAGACCCATTATAGAGTATAATGCCCCTTTTGGTATGTACCTCACAAAACATCTCCAACAACTGGAAAGGCAGCAGAAATACCTCACAAAGAGGATTACTGGCCTCAAACAGATGCCCTATGCTGACCGTCTCAAAAAACTCCAGCTTTACTCCGCTGCATATCACCTACTCAGAGGTGATCTCTGCCTAACATACAAAGCTATGTCAAACCCAGAGCTGTTGGACATGCTCCACTTAAAGAAATCCCAATCCCTCCGAGGTACACGCTCTAGGGACCTAAACCTTATCACCACAATAAACAGAACATGCTGGAGGGATAGATTCCTGCCCCAGAGACTTCCCATACTCTGGAATAAACTACCTATCTATATCAAACAAAGCTCCTCATTAGCACTCTTCAAGAAAAATCTTGATGATTGGATGGGAAATAGGAACTTCACCCCGGGGATCACCTCTGTGGCTCTGCTCGACAGTGGCACAGGAAAATAATTTTCTTGGGTGGCAAAAGCCAGGGTACCTTTTTGGCTGGGCTTGTATGGGCCCCAGGGCCGATAGCCTAGTACCTACCTATGAACCATGGGGACAGTAGTGGGTTCCAAGGTACTGTTTTGGAAAAAGTCTGTTCCTCAGACTGTAGACTGACCTACTGCCAGCTGTGATATTGAGAAAAGGTAAGAGTTTATTCTTATTTTTTTGTCTGCATTTTGATTTAATAGCTCTGTAATCTGTACAACTGTATTTATTCTTCTTCTTGTGCATTATAGCTGTATATCTCTTAGTGTTGACCTCAGTTGTAGTGAATTCCTTTGTCTGGAGGCCTTGTCTTTTTTCTTAGTAGCAGAGTTTTAAGAACTAGTTTCATTCGGCCAAAGTATTCCTGCAGCTGTATTGTTTGGATAATTGGTTTGGTTTCTGTCCTGTGTTTTAAATCAGATATACCTGTTGCTCAGGCTGCTGCAGAGAGACTGACCTACTGCCAGCTGTGATATTAAGAAAAGATAAGAGCTTATTCTCATTTTTTGTCTGTATTTTGATTTAATATCTCTAATCTGTACAACTGTTTTTCCCCACCTACCCTCCCAGTTCTTGTTTTGTTTTTTTTTTTGTCTTGGTGGCTTTGAGTTGCCCGCCTCTGGTATTAAGTTGATACTGGACACTCCCACCTAGTCACATTACATCAGCTCATTCTACTGTTAATAGTGAGAACCTAGCAAAGGCCCACCCCTTTAACTTCTGCATATTGAAATATCTCATTATCTTCTGCCTCTTCACTTTCTAGTACTTCTTCTTCTTTCGGCTGCTCCTGTTAGGGGTTGCCACAGCGGATCAACTGTTTCCATTTCTTCCTGTCCTCTGCATCTTGCTCTGTCACACCAACCACCTGCATGTCCTCTCTCACCACATCCATAAACCTTATCTTAGGCCTTCCTCTTTTCCTGTTACCTGGCAGCTTCATCCTTAGCATCTTTTTCCCAATATACTCAGCATCCCTCCTCAGCACATGTCCAAACCAATGTAATCATGCCTCTCTGGCTTTGTCTCCAAACCTTCCAACCTGGGCTGACCCTCTAATATACTTATTCCTAATCCTGTCCACCCTCGTCACACCCAGTGCAAATCTTAACATCTTTAACTCTGCCACATCAAGCTCTGACTCCTGCCTTTTTGTCAATGCCACTGTCTCCAACCCATATAACATAGCTGGTCTCACTACCCTCTTGTAGACCTTCCCTTTCACTCTTACTGGTACTCGTCTGTCACAAATCACTCCTGACACTCGTCTCCACCCACTCCATCCTGCCTGTACTCTCTTCTTCACCTCTCTTCCACGCTCACCATTACTCTGAACTGTTGATCCCAAGTATTTAAACTCATCCACCTTCACCACCTCTACTCCCTGCATCTTCACCATTCTTCTATCCTCCCTCTCATTCACACACATATATTCTATCTTAGTCCAGCTCACCTTCATTCCTCTTCTCTCTAGAGCATATCTCCATCTCTCCAGGGTCTCCTCCACCTGTTCCCTACTCTCACTACAGATCACAATGTTATCTGCAAACATCATAGTCCACGGGGACTCCTGTCTGATCTCGTCTGTCAACCTGTCCATTACCATTGCAAATAAGAAAGGGATCAGAGCTGATCCTTGATGTAATCCCACCTCCACCTTAAACACATCTGTCACTCCCACCGCAGACCTCACTGCTGTCACACTACCCTTGTACATATCCTGTACCATTCTTACATACTTCTCTGGCACTCCCAACTTCCTCATACAATACCATAGCTCCTCTCTAGGCACCCTGTCATATGCTTTCTCTAAGTCCACAAAGACACAATGCAACTCCTTCTGACCTTCTCTGTACTTCTCCATCAACACTCTCAGAGCAAACATTGCATCTGTAGTGCTCTTTCCTGGCATGAAACCATACTGCTGATCACTAATCATCACGTCCCTTCTTAACCTAGCTTCCACTACTCTTTCCCATAACTTCATGCTGTGACTGATCAATTTAATCCCTCTGTAGTTACTACAGCTCTGCACATCACCCTTATTATTAAAAATCGGTACCAAAGCACTTTTTCTCCATTCCTCAGGCATCCTCTCACTTTCCAAGATTTCATTAAACAATCTAGTTAAAAACTCCAGTACCATTTCACCTAAACACCTCCATGCTTCACAGGTATGTCATCTGGACCAACAGCATTTGCATTCTTCATCCTCTTCATAGCTATCCTTACTTTACTTTTTTTTTTTTTTTTTACTTTTTTGCCTCCACTTTCTACTAAACAAAAACAAAAAAAAAACTGTTTCCTATTTGTTTCCTGGAACTGGTGTAGCCCAGATACAGACTTGCTGTATCCTGGACTTTTTGTGTGCTAGTGGTGCTCTTCAATTTTTTCCCTCAGATCTGCTAGTTCTCTGCTTTCCTGCACTTTTATTAACCTATTAGTCTAGCACTTTAAACTACTCCCGGTGCCAGAAAGTCTGCTCTTCAAACTTTCCCTTAGAACTAGCTGGTTTGTCAGTAGTAGCACTAAAATCTGAACCCGTGTGACTAGCACTTGCTATAAAACCTGCTGGAAAGCACTAGGAAGCCTTAAACTGATACAAACACTCAACTCTCCTTGTTAATAATGAGAAATTAATCGTAGACTCTAAACAGCCTATAACTGCAAAGTACTTTGCTAAGATAAGGGAAAACAGCTCTTGTACTTTACAAAAGAAACACTGAACCAGGCAAGTCCAAGGGTCAGCTTCCGGTGATTTTTCCTGTCCACCTGGTGAATCTGGGCATACTGGGGCAATGCAGCAATTGCCTCATGTACACAGACAGCCCTCTCCTCCTACCACCCAACACTACAACCTGCCAGAGATGCATTTACATAGCCAAACTGGAAGCAAAGCTCTCTCCACCCAAGATTGTGCTAGACAGTCAAGAGGAGAAGGTTAACACCTGCACTACACCTCTAGCAACACATAGCCCTTCAAAACTCATACCTCCAACATCCACACATAGTAACACTAAACCCACTTATGTGGAGGCCCTTAACATTAACCTGCCCAAGCAACAAGGACCTCCGAAGCTGAAATGCAAACAAACACCAATCACAACCAAAGTGTCACATAGCTCACAACACCAGTGTGCCACCTAACAACAGCCCCTAAGGCAAGACAATGTGCCCAACACATTAGTCATAGGTGACTCTATAGTCAGGCACACTGATGTCCCACTCACCAGGCTGAACAAGGAGAAAATTAGTCAGCTGCCTGTCGGGTGCCAGGATTTGCCACATCACGCATGCACTGAAGTCACTCCACAACAAGTACAAATATGACTCTGTCATTGTCCATGTTGGAGTGAATGACTTGAGACGTACCTCCCTGGACTACATGAAAAGAGACATGGAAGAGCTCTCGGATCATGTGGCCCAGGCAGGTATGACCCTAGCCCTGAGTAGCATCCTGCCTTCGCCTAGAATGATACCACAATATAAGGACAAAATGATTGACTTCAACAATTGGCTAAGTTTCTGGTGTTATTCAAAGGGGATCCAGTATCTGTCTGCCTGGGATGACATGATCAACAGACTATGATGCTTTGCAAGAGATGGTCTGCACCTGTCTCCCCTAGGATTCAGGTTACTAGCTAAGGCTCCTGCCACCCCTATAGTGCCTTTTTTAGGTAAGGCTCAGAGGACAAAACCACCACCATAACAGATATAAGCATGCAAAATCTGAAGGTAATGCTACTCAATGCTAGAAATCTAAACCTCAAAATGCACTCTCTCAAGGCAATTCTAAAAATGGAGAACATCGATATCTGTGCAGTAACTAAGACCTGGTTCAAGGCTCCAGAGAGCACCCCTGCAATACCGGGCTACAACTGTTACCACACTTTTCGGCCACCAAACCAGGACCAAAACACTAAAGGTGGAGGAGTGTTTATATTCACCAAGGATATTCACACTTCCAGGCTAGTTGCCCAACACAATGCATCTGAAATTCTTCAGGTACAACTAATAGTAGGTAAGACTGCAATCCAAACTGTAGCTTGCCACAGATCCCCCACCATGCCCCAAGATTCTCACTACACCTTTCTAAACATACTGGAAAATATTAAGATACAACCAAACACCCTAATACTGGGTGATTTCAACTACCCTGCCATTAATTGGGAAAACTACTCGGGTACCAACACCTTAGCCCAACGGTTCTTGGAATTCATAAATTCCAATGCCCTGGATCAACAAATCCATAGTCCCACCAGGGGCTCAAATATCCTAGACCTGGTCATTACCAACATGGGAGATTGATGCTCCACACCAGTGGTAACCCCCTCGGTCAGGTCCGACCATAAGCTAATTACCCTTGACGTCCACATCCCACCCCCACCCCCCAGTAGGGAAACCTCCATAAAAAACTTCTCCAAATCTAACTTCATGCTACTCAAGTCAGAAGTGGCAAACTTCATGACACCCATGCAGACGGGAACTGAAAGTTCGACTGCTGAATCCTACACTAAGGCACTGTATGAGCACATCCACTCATGCATGAATCGTGCCATTCCAAATAGAACCAAGATGCTCTCCTCCAAAAAAAGAAGCCAATCTGGTGGTCCCCAATAAACCAAACAACAGAAGGAAGAAACTGTTTCAGAAAAGAGGAAAGTCCCAGGATGCAAAATACTCCCTTACCAGCCTCAGTAAGAAGCTGAGATCCCTCATAAAATCCTTCAAAGCTAGTTACAAAAATAAAATTGCCAAAGATTCCAAGGACATCCACAAGGCATTCTGTGGTTATGTCAAGAATCCAAATGGCAATGCTCAGATCTGTTCTGAGCTACAACAGAGTGGCATTAAATATACTGATCCCAAGGATACTGCCAATATCCTGGCAGATCGATTTAGTGCCAACTTTATCCCCCTCTCACCCACTAAAGGGTCCAGCTCAATACCAAAATATTGCCAAATTCCAGTAATCACGGCCACACAGGCAAAAAACGCACTCTCCAAAGCTAAGAATACAGCATCCATGGGACCAGACAACATCCTGGGCTGTGTACTACATGAACTACAAATTGAACTGGCACCTCACCTAAGTGTCATGTTTAATCATAGCCTCACCTCAGGCTTTGTGCCCAGCGAGTGGTGCACAGCTACAGTTATCCCACTCCACAAGGGGGGATCCACCTTGGATCCCGGGAACTATCATCCCATCAGTCTGACAAGCCTGATCTGCAAAACCATGGAACACATTATCATGGATCTTATAAAGTAAGACATTGGCAACCTTCAAACACTGGATCCCACCCAGTTTGGTTTTGTAAAGGGATGATCTTGTCTCCTTAACCTGATTGACTTCTTTGAATCAGTATCCTGAGCCGTGTATGAGGGCAAGGCGTTCCACACAGCTTATCTAGACCTCGCCAAGGCCTTCGACACCATCCCCCACTCTGGAATCATAGATAAATTTACTAAGCTGGCCATTAATCCCTACATCACTCGATGGGCTGCCAACTGGCTTACTGACAGAACCCACACTGTAAAAGCAGCTGACTCAAAATCCAGCTCCAGACAAGTGACAAGCGGAGTACCTCAGGGTTCAGTCCTGGGACAGCTCTTGTTTGGCATCTACTTCTCTGAAGTGCAGGCCAGCACATGACTGCAAACTGGGAGCCATTACTGAATCCCCAAATTATGTGGATATTCTACAAAAGGGCCTTACAGAAACAGATGCTTGGTGTTAGAGCCATGGGCTCAAGCTCACTGCCAAGAAATGTATAGTTATCCCCTTTGGGAAAAAACATGTACCCATGAATTACCACATAAGTGGCAGTACACTAAACACCGAAAGTGTGATAAGGGACTTAGGGACACAAGTGGACAGTGGTCTCACCTTCCATAACCACATCGCCACAACAGTCAGGAAATCCTTCTATGTGGCACACCTCATCATTAAGGGCTTTTCATCCAGAAAAAAGGAGGTCATTGTCCCACTGTACTCATCCCTCATTAGACCCATTATAGAGTACAATGCCCCATTTGGTATGTACCTCACAAGTCATCTGCAACAACTGGAAAGGACACAGAAATACCTCACTAAAAGAATCACAAGCCTAAAGCAGATGCCCTATGCTGACGGTCTAAAAAAACTCTTGCTATAATCTGTTGCATATCACCTGCTCAGAGGCAATCTCTGCTTAACATACAAGGCCATGTCAAACCCAGAGCTGTTGGACATACTACACTTAAAGAAATTCCAATCCCTCAGAGCCACATGCTCCAGGGATCTAAACCTGGTCATCACAATGAACAAAACATGCTGGAGAGATAGGTTCCTGACCCACAGACTCCCCATACTCTGGAACAGACTGCCCATACATGTCAAACTGAGCGCCTCTTTGGACCTCTTTAAAAAGAACCTTGATGAATGGATGGGAGATAGGAAATTCACTCCAGGGATCACGTCAATTGCCCTGTTAGACAGGGGACCAGGGAAGTAATAGCCATGGAATTGTTATGGCTAGGCTTGTATAGGCCCTAGGGCCGATAGCCTAATACCAACCTATAAACCTATGAACCTCAGTTTGATGAAACATTCATAAAAGGACAATCGTTATGTACAGACTCAATGTACTAATATTAAATGTGATACTTTATCCCTTAGGGAGTTAAATGAGGAGAGTAATTGGAGGCTGTGTATTTAATTATGTAATTGAGTGTTAATTGCGTCTTGTGACTAAGGCAAGTATTTGTTGTAATATTTTTCTCCTTGAAGGCTTTGGCCAAGACATCAGAGTATAATAAACATGTGTGAATTACTGGATGGTTGCATTTCTCTTTGCCATGTTCGACATTTTAGTTGTTTTGCTAAGAGGTTGCTTTATTTCTGGCCATTGTGTATGGCCTATCATGATTTTGTAGCAGTGCACTGTTCACTTATTTGGACTGTGGGGGAGCAGTTGTGAGTGTCATGAGTCCTTTTGTATCCAGCTGAGCATGCTGGCCCAGTTATAGGTGGTCTAGCAGCAGCATATGTTTGTATGGGCATTTTGGGACATGTGTATATATATATATATATATATATATATATATATATATATATATATGTGTGTGTGTGTGTGTGTGTGTGTGTGTGTGTGTATGTGTGTGTGTGTGTGTGTGTGTGTGTGTGTGTGTGTGTGTGTGTGTGTGTGTATATATATATATATATATATATATATATATAAATATACGTATGGGTATATATGTATGTGTGTGTGTATATATATATATATATATATATATATATATATATATATATATATGTGTGTGTGTGTACATATTTTATATGTATATATATATATATATATATATATATATATATATATATATATATATAGGGTCTATATTACATAGACGAAATTTCAAAATCTCAAACACTCATATGAGTGGAAATGCTGTGCCCCCCCCACCCCCCTGCTAAATATATATTCCAACTCCAAGATCCCACTACAATGAGGAAAGGGCAAATTTTATAATCTTCACTGTACCGCGATCTCAGAATAGCAATTACGAAGAACGGCATTTTCGACTTCTAAGCAATTCAAGATTTTGATTTTTCGTCAATCTAATAGGAAACCTATATATATATATATATATATATATATATATGTGTGTGTATACACCTCAGTATTTATTGGTAATATATCTATATATTGTTATACACATATATGTATCTCCATACATATCTATCTATGTCTCTCTCTCTCTATGTATATGTTTCATTTGAGATATATATATATATATATATATATTTGTAGATACCAATCCTTTCTAATTGCACATTGTCTCATCCCTATTGTAAAGTGGCTGTAAAGAAGGGTATGTTTGAGAAAACATCCTAAAACCATACAGCTGAGGTGGCTTACTGGTAAATTCCTTTGACTATGGTACGCAGGGTCCTGGGTTCAAAACCTGCAAGGGCTGTTTATTTTGTTGCTAGGCAGAGCAAGGACTGTAAGATATAGAGTGATTAAGGCAGTTTTGAGCAGCTTTAAGCGGGTTTGCATGGGTTTGCACAACGGTAAGCGGTGCTAACACATGGTTAAATGAACAGGCGCTTACACCATGTAGGCTTTGCTTACCAGTGCCCAAATCTGCTTAGCATTTACATTTAAGCAATGCTGAAACCTGCTCAGCATTGCTCAGCCCTTACAACCAGTGATCACATTCCAATCTGATAAAATAGCATGGCAATGACATCTTTAATAAGCATATTTAATTTCCTGTACATAACATGCTTCTTTGTGCTGTCATTACAGTAGCAAGGGGTGTGACTATACTGTATGGGACACCTGGGTTTACATGGGTAGTACCACAATCTTTTTTCTTTGTATTTGTTTCATACATGGGTAGTATCCCAAGTTATATACAGTCACACTTACATGTTACACCAGCTACAGTGCACTGGTTGACAAATATAATTTAACACATATTGTATCCTTACGTTAGTACGTTTAACAGTGCTTTTCCAAGTAAAAGTAAATTTCAGATTTTAGTACTAGAACCATACACCCCTGCATGCAAAGCTGGGAGTCTGAGTACTACATTCTTGTTCTTGGTGTTTGAGCTGTATGTTTTTATGTATCTCCTGTTGGATATTGATCTGATATTTTGATATTAACTGTAGACTACTATGCTTTTTGGACATGTCATTGAGGATTGCTGTCATGCAGTAATGGCATACCTTTCAGTTTCAGACTTCTATCTTTCAAAACATTCATCCTAGTGCACAGCCTCTTGTCTATCTACTTTCTGTCTGTCCTCTGTACAGATGTGTAGATGTCAGGTATTGCTAAGGCCATATCACTATGAAGGTGCCACATAGAATTGTGCTCTGGGCCTAGACAATGCTGTTAGTTCAGACATATGGGACATTCCTTAATGTGGGCCTTGCCCCTTTTCCTTGCCTGTGTGAGGAACATTACAGAGGTGGTGGGCTATAGATTCACATACAGTAGATGGCAATACGTCACAGGACAAGACATGTGGAGACAGTCAAATAACATGGAGGACATATCCCCAGATTTGTGAACATATTCTATGTCATCAATGCTGTTATACACATGGTGGATTGATAGGTTGGCAGGGTTTGTGTGGACATGCATTTAGTGAGTGATTTCACAACTGACAGTGATATGTCTCTGACCTACCTCTCCACCGGCATGCTGTCAACAGACTGGCCACATGTTTGCCTGTTCTGTTTTGTCTGTTCCCCAGACAGTTGATGTCCTTGGTAAATCAGCTGTGGCCTCTGGGGAATGCAGTCAGTAAATAATCACATCTATTGGTATTACCGGCATCATATTCCTCATAAAGGATGTTGCAACAAACCCAGTAACATCTGCAACTATCTCAGTGTATGACAGCAATATGTCCAATCTACCCCTGTGTTTATGCCTATGTCCCATATGATGTCAGGCTTTGTCCAGATGTCAATGAGGCACAGACATATGTATTATCATTATTTCTTGACTTCATTTCTGCTACCATCCCAGTGATTTAGTAGACCCACAGATATGTCTGGGAAGAGGCCATAGATATGAGTCCTGAGCCTGTACATTCTGAGGTGAACTATTCACATGAGAGGCATGTGTATGCCTGGCCATTGTTAACAGACTGTCATGATTGTGTACAAGTTATGTGTACATGTTATTTGGGCTGTGTATGGAGGGGGGTGGATGTAAGCATTATGGCTCTTTCTTTATCTGACTGTGCATGCTGCTCCAGTTTCTGCTGATCTATTGCCTGTATGTATTTGTAGGGGCAGACTGAGTCATGCCCTCTACCAAGGTCAGGAGTATATATATATATATATATATATATATATATATATATAGGCCTAGTGTGTGAGTGGTAAACAATGATGTACTTGTTCACACGGTCCGTATATTCTACTGTTCACTTGACTTACCGGTATGTGACTGTGATGATATTGGTTGTGGGTATGCACTTTCACACTGGTGTCTGTTTGTCATTGCTGTTACATCCCTGTAGTGCCTGGTATATTTGAAAATACATGTGTAATTACCTATAGCACATTTCTTAATTCAATTACTTGTGCTATTTCAATAAGTATATGTTAGAGCACAAGGGAGGGTGTTACTACAGCAACTGTGTTAGTTTATCTATGCCAGTAGTTCAGATACATCCCCATTTTCATGGCTTCCACCCACCACTTTGTCAGCCTTGGTCCAGATTCATTGCAGAAAGGGGTCCTGAGTATACCTGTCAACTGGCTAAATTGTTTCACGATGTCCAGGTTTATTGCTCATATTTCTGGTTTGTTTTACAGATTATTATAACTTCTTTGGTAAATCACTGTAATCGTATGATTGTTGTCATAAAATGAGGACATACATTTCATTTACCTACCTCACATCCATCAAAATGTGTATGCTGAAACAAACTGTGTCACTCTGTCAAGAAGAGTACAGGGGGACAATGACCTCTTCCTTCCTGGATGCTAATGCGTTAGTACTGAGATGTGCCACATAGAATGATTTTGTGACCACAGTGGCAATGTGGTGGTCAAGAGACATTGCTGTCAACCTGTGTACCCAGATCTCTTATAACGCCTTCTTTGTTCAGGGGAGTACCATCGATGTGGTAATTCATGGGAACAGGGTTTTCCACAAAGGGGATGACAACACATTTTCTGACATTAGCTTAAGGCCATGGCTCTGATATCAGTCACTGGTCTCAGTGAGGCCTTTCAGTAGGATTCCAACACCATTTGAGTAGTTAATAATAGCTCCCAACTTGAAATTCTCTGCAAACTTTGTCAGCCAGAGTCCCTTCATGCTGGCATGGACTTCAGAGAAGTTGATAACAAACATGAGAGGACCCAGGACAGGACCCTGTGGGACTCCAATTAAGACTCCTCAGCAGTCTGACTTGGAGTCAGCTATTGCCACACTGTGAGTCCTATTTTGACCCTGTATGTGCCACCTTGCCTTCATCCACAGCTCAGGTGACTGACTCCAAGAAGTTGAGCAGGTTGATTGAGCAGGTATGACCTACTTTTCAGAAATGTAAACTGTGTGGGATCATGAGTCTGCAGATTCCCATATCCCTGTGTTAATACACATAGCTTTGCATTACAGACTTGTCAGGCAGTTGGGACAGTATTTCCCAGGGTCTGTAGTTGCACCTCGTTTGTGGAGAGGGGTGACTGTAGTAGTGCACAATTCAGTAGGCAAAAAGCCTGAGGTGAGGCTGTGCTTGAACAGGGCACACAGGTTAGGTGCCTGATCACTCTGTAGTTCATGTAGAACACAGCCAGGGATGTTGTCAGGTCCCATAGAAGCTGTATTCTTGGCCTTGGACAATGGTGTTTTAACCTGTAGTAATACTGGGTGACTGGCAGTGTACTGGTATTGTGGTTGGTTCTTTGGGGGGAAAGAGGGGTACAGTTTGCACTCAATATGTCAGTCAGTATATTGGCAATATTTGTTGGCTCAGTCTAGGATGTACCATCATCTAGTAGCTCAGAGGAAATCTTGGTATTGCCATGGAGATTCTTTACATAACTGTATGAGGCCTTGTGGTTGTCTTTGCTATGTGCTTCAATTCTGCTTTCGCAGC
The DNA here is from genome assembly GCF_019279795.1 of Protopterus annectens. NCBI lineage: Eukaryota > Metazoa > Chordata > Ceratodontiformes > Protopteridae > Protopterus > Protopterus annectens. The sequence goes on from NC_056747.1 coordinate 1,106,122,892, forward strand.
TAACTTTGTAGTATTTGATGAAAGATCTCAACTTGTAATTGAGGCTGATAGGGGTTTTATTCCAGTCTTGGGACTTCACCTTATTCCATATCAATTCTCTCCTTCTGTTGTACAGCTTCTTTATGGCCAGGGACCACCAGATTGGCTTCCTTTTTTTGGAGGTGAGGGTCCTGGTTCTATTGGGTATATGCATTTGTGTACATGTTCATAGTGCATTTTTGTTTGATTCAGCACTTACCCATCTAGTCTCCATTTGCATGGCTGCCATGAGTTTAGCCACCTCTGTTTTTAGGAGGCCATAGTTAGGTTTGGAAAGGCTTTTCAAGGTGGTCACCTGTGCAGGGGGGTGGGAGGTGGGAGGGCTGTAGATTTCCAAGGGTGATTAATCTGTCTTTAGATATAACAATGGAGGAGTTGACTATAGCTGTACAGCGACAGTTGCCCATGTTAGCAAGGACCAGGTCGATGTGATGGGCATGTGCATTGGTGCATGAGTAGCTTTCCCAGTTAATGGTGGGGTAGTTGAAGTCAACCAGTATGAGAGTGTTAGGTTGGACACTAATATTCTCCGGGGTGTTTAGGGACATGGACTGTGAGTCTTGGGACATGTTTGGGGACATATTGCAGGCTACAACCTGAACCACTGTCTTACCCAATGTTAGCTACACCTGCAGGATCTGTAATGCCTAATGTTGGACTACCACTCTGGAGGTGTGTGCATCATTAATGAATATGGAAATACCACCACCTTTGGAGCCTCAGTCCAAGTTCTACAAACAAAAGGTGTGGAATGTGTTTTAGCTGGTAGTGATGGGTTGCTTCCTGCTGCCTTTAACCAGGTCTCTGTTACAGCACAGATGTCATTGTTCCCTATTTTAAGGAATACTTCCAGTGAGTGCATTTTCAGATTTAGACACGTAGTGTGCAGCAGCATGACCCTCGGATTGCATGTGTTTGCAGCTGTCATATATTTCTGTATATTTATGTATACACACACACACACACACACACACACATACACACACACACACACACACACACATATATATATATATATATATATATATATATATATATATATATATTTATATATAGCTGTATGTATTTATACACCTTTCTATATATATGTGTGTATGCATATATGTAGATCTCTCTCTCTCTCTCTCTCTCTCTATATATATATATATATATATATGTATTATGTATAGATATGTCAACATATATGCATCTCCATACATATATATACATTTATATATAGAGAACCTGTCTGATTCTACAGACTCCTTTGCCTACTGTTGAATGACTGTACTAACTGATATATTTGGAAACTCATCACTATTTTATTGGGCTCAAATGGTGCACTGGTACATTGCTTTGATTGTGGTTTACACAACCCTGAGTTCAAGACTTGACAGGCCTTATTATTTTGTTGCAAGGGAGAACAGTTGCTGCTGGGGAGGAAGGGATAAGGGCAATAATTAAAAGAGGTCCTTAGTTTGGGCCCCTTCACCCCCATTTAGACAGCCTTTGGACAGATTTGTTGCAGTAAGAGGTTCAGAGTGTGTATGTGATGTCCGACTGCACTATATATATATATATATATATATATATATATATATATATATATATATATATATATATGTGTGTGTGTGTGTGTGTGTGTGTGTGTGTGTGTTACACTACCCTAGAAGAAATACATAATATAAAAGATGTATGTATTACAGTGGACAACAGGATATCCTTCAAAGATCATATGAATAATACCAGATCTAGAGAGCTGCAACAGCTAAGTATCTTATTTAACTAACAATACTACAGATCCCGATCATTTGGTGGAGGTTTTTATTATTTTTATCACACCCATTTTAGAATATAATTTATGTTTTTTGTAAAAAAATTTGACACAAGTTACTTTATTAGGGTCTGTTCAAATATTCCACAATATCTAATATATCCTATGATGCTAGACTGAGGGAATTAAAGTTATGCATGCCATCTATTTAGAGATAAACTTAGTATACATATCAGTAAAATCTGTCTCCTTATTATCAGTGTTGGGTCTTTAATTTAATAAACCTGCAAGATATTTAAGGAGTCAATAATTAAATTTGTATCATGTTATAACTTGACAAAAAATGGATCTCTACTTATAATTTAGATAATTCCAATAAACTGGAATAAATCACCAAAGCTAGTAAAGAATTCAAAGGACTTTGATGAATTCAAAATTTAACTTGATAAATGGAGGTGGATAGAAAACATCTTTTATATATATATATATATATATATATATATATATATATATATATATCTCACTGTTATTAGTTGACCTACAGATCTGAACACTGAATAAATGAATCTATGATCCCTTGAACTTATGTACATACAAGGGGTGGATTCCGAAAGGCTTACCATGAAGTTAATATGACCAGGGGCTTTGAAATGTTCAATCACGACATCATACTTAAAAAGCTAGAGAAAGTAAACTTTAGAGAAATAATTTGCTGGTTTCAAAATTGCCTGTATAACAGATCTTGACAGATTAGCTTCAACAACTCACTATTATCCCTAGGCCTACTTAACACAGGGATCAGTGCTTGGACTCTTTGTCAATGACTTGCACATCAAACATCCAAATCTCAATACGATTATATTTGTAAACGACATACTGGTCTTATAATCCAACAATAACCCCAGTGAACTGTTTAAATGGTCATACTCCTACAAGCTATTAATTAACCACATATATAAATGTTGTGATTTTTTGGAACCTCTAAAAACAACACAATAGGCCATCTCTTCAGCTGCTGATCTCAATGGTAACTCTATGTGTTCAATTTGATTGTTTAATACTGTCTATTTTTATGTATGGAGCTTTTCTCTCCGGGCTTCCGCTGAAAATGGGCCTCATGCCCAGTCGGACAATACCTGGTAAACAAACAAACAAAATAAATAAATAAATAAACTCTTGATTAAATTTTACAAAACAGAAATACTTGGTGCTTTATTCTTGCTCTAGCTTCCTTCTTCACATAACATACAGACATACATTAAACACAGCTTACCCAATTAAAAATATGTTGCAGGTTCACTCATCATGTATCTCTAAGAGAATGCTTAGCTACTGCTGAAAATGTATTATTTCCCAAAGTCAAATATGGCCTTTCTTTTCTGGTGTTACACTCAACCAAAAACACTCACAGAATAGAAAATAAGATGTGCTGATTCATTCTCCTAGCTGAGCCCCTACTTCATCTTTGCAAAGTACTACAAAACACTAACTGGCAATCAGTAACTTATAGAGCCAAATTTCTATTCAGTACGCTAATTTTTAAGACCATAAAATACGGCTAATATCACCCTCTAAAAAGGAAACTGTGACTCTAAGAAAATTATTATGATCTGAGAAGCTCCAAAGACAACACCCCTTCACTGTCTTGTCCACCTTTCAGACTTGAAATCAGAGAAAATGCTTTCTCCAGCCTGGCACCTGCAACCTGGGACCATCTGCTCGCAGAACTTAAGAGTCGAGAATCATGTGAGAGTTTTAAAAAAGCCTTTAAGGAAGATCTCCTCTCTCAGTCATTATGCAACTGCTTTCGAGCCAGGCAGGGATAATTCTTTAGCTGGGGTTATTAGAATATTTGATATATATATATATATATATATATATATATATATATATATATATATATATATATATATATATGTATATTTTATATTTTATATATATATATATATATATATATATATATATATATATATATATATATATGGGTTCCATACACTAGATCGAATTTTCACTAATTCGAAATAGTGCATGGAATGCTCACTGCAGCGAAAGTGCACTTAATCGAAAGTGCACTTACGCGAAGTTCAGTACAACAAATGGGTGTTGTACTGAACTTCCGTGCAGTACTCACAGACCTTAGGGTTAGGGCATGGGTCATAGTAAGGGGATAGCCCATAGGGCTATCCCCCTTACCATGACCCGTGCCCTAACCCTAAGGCCCGTGATGACTGCAGCGCAGTGAAGGACATAGCAATGTCCTCCACTATGGTGTGATAGTCACGAACCTTAGGGTTAGGACATGGATTAAGGTAAGGAGATAGCTTACATACACTATACTATACTATATAGATCGAATTTTCACTAATTCGAAATAGTGCATGGAATGCTCACTGCAGCGAAAGTGCACTTACGCGAAGTTCAGTACAACGAACGGGTGTTGTACTGAACTTCCGTGCAGTACTCACAGACCTTAGGGTTAGGGCATGGGTCATAGTAACCCCCCCCATAGGGCTATCCCCTTACTATGACCCGTGCCCTAACCCTAAGGCCCATGATGACTGCAGCGCAGTGAAGGACATAGCAATGTCCTCCACTATGGTGTGATAGTCACGAACCTTAGGGTTAAGGCATGGGTTAGGGTAAGGAGATAGCTTTACTAACTATCCTTACCTAACCCATGCTAACTAAGGTCCATGACTATCACACCATAGTGGAGGACATAGCTTGTTTTATATGTCTGCCACTGTGTTGCAGTGTTTTGATTGCACTTGCAAAGTTCACTTTCGTTAAAGTGAACTTTCGCAGAAGTGAGGCTTCCTATTACAAGTTCGAAGTAGTGAACTTTCGTTCTTGTAATAGGAATCCATATACATATACATATATATATATGTATATATGAATATATATATATATGTATATATGAATATATATATATATATATATATATATATATATATATATATATATATATATATCTGGGTCTAGGACACATGCTCGACTAGCATATGTCCGAATCACAAAACATTGAACACACATACATGAAAGTGCTTAACATCGAAAAGCGCTTCTGTGTATGTGTAGTTCAAAAAAAAAAAATCTAGGTTTCTGCAGGGGGGCTTTAACCCCCTGCACCCCCCCTACTTTATTATTCTCACTCCGAAATTGCACCACAGTGGGGAAAAGGGAATTTTCCCTTACCCACAGTGTAGACCGATCTACGAAACAGGCACACATACACGGAAGCGCTTGTAGATGTTAAGCGCTTTCGTGTATGTGTGTTCGATGTTTTGTGATTCGGACATATGCTAGTCGAGCATGTGCCCGGATCCCATACATATATATATATATATATATATATATATATATATATATATATATATATACATACATACACACTGTTGGGACAGTTTAGGGTTTCTGTTGCTTTAAACATGATTGTATATTAATCACTATGGTACTGTTGCCGCGAGACACACACTGATGACATAGTTTGCATCACTGCTTTCCTGTTTTTTATGTGTTGGAGTATTTGTAGTGTGGATTTTTTTCCTCTGAGCACATAATCATCGTGCACCGTGGTTTTTAGTTTTGATTGGATATTTCACGAGTGCTGATGTACAGTTGGGCTAGTGTATTTGCGATATTGGTCATTGATTGGCAGTAGTTCTACTACAGGTGGCATGGAGATTAACATGATTATTCGCAGTTGGCAGCTTTGAGTGTTATTTTCAGTCTTGCAAGAAGATGGCAATGGGACATTATTTAAAAATTTTTTTGGATAATTTGGTGACTGATAAAGATGATCTTTCTTCTTTTGTTTTGGAGAACTTTATGAGAACTACTGTAGGAAATGAGACATCCAACATGCAGCAACAGTTTAAGATACTTACGGACATTACCAAAAAGGTACGCTCTAATATTTGGCATTGTAAATTGCTCAAAGCATATTCTAATGCTAAAATAGCCCCACGGGGACTGCGTGTGTAAGTAGAACCAGGGATATGGGGCTGAAGTTTTTACATTTATGAAAAAATGGTGGCAGATACAACAAACGTCCTCAAATATGTTTATTTTACTGTTAGTTGAATACTACGAACTACAGTTACCAGGTGTAATAGCCAAATTGAATGATGGTTATGAGCGTATGAAGATCTTTTCCACTCAACAAGGTTATGCTGAGGAACATGCCATGTTTTTATCAGAGACTGATAAATATGATCGTAATTTACAGGCACATAAAATTAAAAAGTATTAAAGAGATTTAAATTACTTTAACAGTGAAAGTGTTTATACATGGAAGAAAAATAAGAGGGTTGTCCATTTTTCGGATAACAAAAGTCCCAATAGACCCAAAAGAAAAAGGGTCAGGTCTATTTTGAGAAAAAACAACCACATGCCAAGTACTTCAGAGGTCTCATCAGGGTATTTGAACACTGATACTGAAACTGATACAGGGGAATTAGTGCCTTTGACTTCCCCTGTGTCTAAGAGATCTAGAGTTCCTTTAGAAGAGGAGTCTGGAAACATAAGAAGCGAGGAAGTAGAACGGATGTTTATCAACTGTTTACAGGCACAATAGATGGACATGGGTCAATTATTGGTGATAATGATGAAAATCAGTTGGTGGTTTTGATGGACTATTGTTTTTCTGTAGTAGAATCACAATTGTTAAATAAAGGATTGGGATTTGTGCCATCATTTTTTGTCTCTCATTATGATGTTGTTAAAGATGTTAAAGATTTTTGTCGAGTACTTAATTTGAAACATTTCTTTGTACAGAGACAGCATATACCATCGGTATTTGATAGGGTATCTTTTATTTTCAGAAAATCCAAGTTTCAACCTCCATATCAGGGGTCAGTTAAGATTTTTGATCAACTAGTATTGCATGAGTTGTATTTTAATCAAGGGGAAATCTTTAAAAATTTCTTTAATAATCTAACTGTGGGAGAAAAGAAAGCCTTGGGGCAATTAAAGCAAAATGACAGGTTGATTATCTCTGGAGCAGACAAGGTAGGTGCTATAGTGGTTTGGGATAAACAGGATTACGATTATGAGGTTAGTAGACATCTATAAGATTTTGTATCCTATTAACATCTTCCATTGGATCCAACCTTAGGGTTCAAGAGTATTATAGATGGATATTTACATCAGGTGAAGGCGCATGGGATTATTTCAGAGACGTTAGTAACCCAATTGAAGGTGGAAGATCCACAGCCACAATATTTTTATTTAGTACCGAAAATTCATAAATTAGTTACCCAACCTCCAGGGTGTTCCATCGTGGCAGGAAGAGGTTCTCTTATTGAACCTCTTTCAGAATACTTTGAGTTTAAACTCAAATCTTTATTGGTATTTGTACAGGCTAGAATTAAAGATACCAACCAGTTTTTGAAACTTATGAGTGATTTGCAAATTTCAAATAATTCATATTTGGGGACACTAGATGTACAGGCATTATATACCAGTATCCCACATGAAGGCGGAATTACTGCAACTAAGTATTGGTTGCAGCAGTCAGGTATATATATTGAGGCAGAAATGGAATTTTTACTGACTTTGTTAGGGCTGGTATTAGAACATAATGCATTTGTATATGGGCAGGATTGGTATTTGCAGATTAAAGGAACAGCTATGTGGGTGACTTTTGCCCCATATATGCGGATCTTTTTATGGGGTATTTCAGACATCAATATATTTATAGTGAAAATAATCTGTTTTTATCCCAATTGATTATGTGGTGCAGATACTTGGATGATTGCTGGGTAATTTGGAATGGGAGCTTAGATAGTTGGTGTGCATTTGTTGTTTATTTAAACAATAAATATGATATATTAAAAATAAATATTAATAAATAATAAATAAATAATAATAAATATGAGCCCACACTGTGAAAGTAGCGGACTACAAATCTGACTACGGACCAGTTACAAGTGGTGTCCCACAGGGATCGGTCCTAGGTCCTCTCTTGTTTGGCATTTACTTCTCTGAAGTTCAAGCCAACACCTAGGGACTCTGGCTGACGAAGTTTGCAGAGGATTGCAAACTGGGAGCCATTATTGATTCTCCAACTGATGTAGACATTCTACAAAAAGGCCTCACTGACACCAATGACTGGTGCCAGAACCATGGCCTTAAGCTCAGTACCAAACAGTGCATTGTCATTCCCTATGGGGAAAATTCAGTGCCCATGAACTACTGCATAGGCGGTAGTCCACTAAACATCGAAGGTGTGATAAGAGACCTGGGGACACAGGTTGACAGCAACATTTCCTTTGATAACCACATTGCCACTGTAGTCAGAAAGTCCTATGTGGCAAATCTCATTACAAAAGGTTTCTCATCCAGGAAGAAAGAGGTCATAATCTCTCTTTACTCATCCCTCATTAGACCTATTATAGAATACGATGCCCCATTTGGTATGTACCTCACTAAACACCTACAACAACTGGAAAGGCTACAAAAATTCCTCACTAAGAGGATCTTAGGCCTTAGACACATGCCCTATATGGACAGACTCAAAAAACTCCAGCTATACTCTGTCTCTTATCACCTACTTAGAGGCAATCTCTGCTTGACCTTCAAAGCCATGTCTGACCCAGAGCTGCTAGATATGCTACCCCTAAAGAAATCCCAATCCCTCCATGCCACACGCTCCAGGTACCTTAACCTCATTACCACAATAAACAGAACATGCTGGAGGGACAGGTTCCTAACCCAGAGACTTCCCCTACTCTAGAACAAACTTCCCATTCACATCAAGCAGAGCACTTCACTGGCCCTTTTTAAGAGAAATCTTGATGAATGGGTGGGCAATAGGAAGTTCACCCCGGGGATCACTTCAATGGACTTGCTTGACAGGGGCACTGGGAACTAACTTTGGGTGGCATGATGCCAGAGAATCTTCTTGGGCTAGGCTTATATAGGCTCCAGGGCCGTTAGCCTAGTACACACCTATGAACCTATGAGCCTACATTCATTTTAGTGGTTAGATTGACTTGTTTAACATTGATTTCCTTGATGTCAATGTGACAAAAACTATAGATGGGACAATGGCAACGAGTCTTTATAGGAAACTTTTTACTAAAAATTCTTTGTTTCACACTAGTAGTTGCCATCCAGGGCATATTATAGACAATATCCCCAAAGCCCAGTTTCAAAGAATTAGACGTATCTGCACCACAGATAAGGATTTTACAGCGGAGGCCCAACACCTTAAGTCCAGATTTAAAGCTAGGGGATATCGGGATTCGGTGATTAAACAAGCATATGAACAATCCAATTTTACATCTAGTTCCAGCCTTTTAGATGAGAGTAGGGCTACATCTGATAAATTTAGATTGACAACCACTTTTGGAAATAATACATTTAAGATCCAGTCAGTAATATCTAAACATTGGCACATTTTGAAGTCAGATACTTTTTTTGCACCACTTTTGGATGATAAATATAGGTTTAGTTTTCGAAAAGGTAAAACATTGGGACGGCATTTTTTGGCATACAAAAAAGGCCACATTTCAGGTAGTGGCCTGGCTAGAAAAGTGCTAGTGGGTAGTACCTTTTGTGGGCATTGTAAATATTGCAATCTTATTTCCAGGACAAAATCTTTCTCTTCGGTCAATACCACCAAATCTATGATATTAGGCATTTCATTACATGTACCAGTGAATGGGTAATATATATGGCGGTATGCCAGTGTGGTTCATTTTACATAAGACAGACATCATGTGTATTTAAACAATGTATAGCATTACATTTGAGTGATATTAAATGTAAACAAACTCGTAGTGCATTGTATAAGCATATTATACAACACAGCACAGCCCATTTTGTTTTTCCTGGGACAGACCAAGTGGAAGGGGATAATATGACTATGTTTAAAAAGCATCAACTGTTGACTAAGAAGGAATGAATGTGGATAATAAATTTTGTAGCCTTATTTAAACCAGGTCTTAATGACCATTGGTAATATGTGACTACTTTTTGGGTTTAGAAGATCTATTATTTAAGGATATTAAGGCAGTTTGAATTGTTTAGTTCTGTTGTGCAATATGAATATGGTTAATTTAATTTTGTTGAAAGTGAATTATTGTGCATGTTGGGACAGCTTAGGGTTTCTTTTGCTTTAAACATGATTGTTTATTAATCACTTTGGTACTGTTGCCGTGAGACACAGACAGATGACACCATGCTACAAAACCGGACTGTTTGTTTAATAAACTCAGTTTGCATCATTGCTTTCCTGTTTTTTATGTGCTGGAGTATTTGTAGTGTGGATTTTTTTCCTCCGAGCACATTATCATCGTGCACCGTGGTTTTTGGTTTTGGTTTCATATATATATATATATATATATATATATATCCACACCCCCCCCAATGTTGGGGGCTGTGCCCCCCACACCCCGTTTAATATATATATATATATATATATATATATATATATATATATATATATATATATATATATATATATATATATATACTAACAGCAGGATCGCACTACAGTGGGGAAAAGGCCATATATAACTTTCAACTAAATGAGTTGCAGTCAAATGAGTTTTCAGTGAAGTTATCCTACTGATTTCATTTTCAGTGAAGTGTATTTTCAGTCAAATGAAGTAGACCCGTATTTATATATATATATATATATATATATATATATATATATATATATATATATAT